>NW_025744322.1:0-547 GCF_021292245.1 Micropterus dolomieu
CCGTTTTTGAACCAAATTAAAGGGAAACCTAAGGAAAAGGACATTTAAAAGATACCACTCTGTCATGCCTGATGAAGGACAAGCCGCCCTCCGAAACGTTGCAACAAGGCAGAGTGAAGCAGGACCAAGTCGGCCTGAATTAAAGATAAAGGAATCAACAGCTACAGGACCCGTGGAGTCCAATTTTTTGAACCAGCGCAGAGGTAATGCACCTTTGTGGCTTTTATAAGGTGAAATGTGGAGTTGGGAGGTGTTTTTCACTTTCTGGGGACTCTGAAGGCACATCACAGGACCGTGCACCAGTCTGGCTAACGCTAAGCTACGTAAGTCGTTAGCCAGTACTTTTCCCCTCCTCCTAACCCCCTAACCCTAACCCTAACCCCTAACCCTATTTAAATTCTTACGGAAGAGAAGGTACTCCAGGTCCTTCTTGAGGAATTGCCTTAAGACCTTCCAAAATAGGAAAGAGAGAGAGGATGGGAGTTCAATTCCTCTGATAACTACGTTCTCCTCGGTTGGAAAGATCTTAAATAATAAACTCAAATCC
>NW_025744322.1:647-18865 GCF_021292245.1 Micropterus dolomieu
ACCAAAAACGGCAGTTAAAACTGGCTGGAGGGGCTTTTTAACCATTAGTCAGCTAGAGTGAGACGGGCGGCTAAAGATGTGGTAAACGTTCCTTTAGGAGTCTGCAGGGCTTTCTAGATAACTGGCAGGTTTCTGGAGAAGACCCGATTGGCCTCTTCACTCCTCGCTGGAAGAGTGAGAGACCACTGTAAATTCACTTTTACTTTTAATAGAATATTTGTAGGAAATGGTATTTCTACTTTTACTAGTACCAGAATACTTATTCCACCGCTGTGTGGTAACTGGTGTATTATTATATATTCATACATTAACATAAGAAATGCAGCTTTCAGCTCAGAGTTCAGACAAACGGACAGAAAGAAACTGAAAGAGGAAAAGTTGAAATATTTCACACATCAGGGCCTTTAAAGGAAGAACATGTCGTCAGTAACTTTTATGATCATTATTATCAGAAACTAGATACGTTTAGCTTTAATCTTGCAATCAGTCTGCTTGTTGAACAGTAAAGATCGGATCTTTGGACCTGAGCTGCAGTTCAACTCCAGTTTTTACAGTTTCTTCAGTGAAAATCGGCTGTCGGCTCACTTTTCTTTATGTCTGCTCTGAAGATCAAAGCTGTTTGTTAATCATCTCTGAAGTGTCACTTAGAGCATGATTATCAGTACTTCAAAGCTTTATTTTCCTAAAACGATGATTCAACATAGCGACAGCTAAATAAGAGAAACTTATTTTAATCCAGTGGAGTTAGAAATATGAAGGCATGCCAAAGGGGACTTAAAAACCAGGAGTGAATCCATGAACACTATTACATGCAGCCTAGCTTGTTCAGCATCGACCACACTACAGTTTCCTTACACTTGATTCTTAAATATCTTTATTCAGCTGTAACCTGACGGAGACTAAATGCTGGGGGCAGCAACTGAAGATGAAAATCAAACGGACGTCATTTACTCATAAACCTGTGTTTTAAAGTCACAGACACAGTTATAATGATTTTGATGATATACAGTTAGAAAGGCGTCTTGGTTCAAACAGACATCTATTCCATATTAAAGAATCTTACTATAGTTATATTTCACTGTGTGGAAATAGGGTTTGGGTTAGACTACTGCAGCCGATTTTCTAAATCTCACATTTAAACTATGTCCAGATCTGCAAACAACATACCTCATACCTAAACAACAAAATGAGTCAGTTTTCAAGTGTCCGGAATCGACATATGTGGACAATGGAAATCAAATGACACATATGAGCGTTTTCCGAATCTGTCCAGCGGCTTACCGGATGTAATGTAAGTCATGTGACGTGAGTTTGGTTAGGTTTAGGAAGATCATCGTTTGGATCAAAAGTAAGTAAAGTTACAGAAGTCATGTGATGGAAGTCAGAATCTAACTTAGCTTAAAACTCAAAATAACTGTACTTGGTTTCACACGGGACTCGAATGCCGTTCTCCTGTGTGAAAGTCCGGGTTTGACCCGTCCACCACCCCATCCTCCCTCTTTACACGGACTATGGTTACTATTTATAATACGTCCCTGAGTTCCTCCGTTGCTACCGTCGTGCGGCCACTAGAGGTCCCTAAAAACGCTTTAATCATGGGTCGCAATAAGCTGTACAATAATCAACCTGTCCGGACGTTAGCTGGTGAGGACAGGCTGCTGCAGATGAATTCGTTCCAGTTGTGTTTTGGTATCGACACACATGTACCTGTCACACGTGTTACAGTATACAGTTTCCTCTCCTCCCCCCCAGCTGCTGCTCCTTTGAGGACTACAAACTGACCACCGAGTGGCTGCTGAACCACACGAGTCACCGTCCGAAGGTTGCAGTGATCTGTGGTTCGGGACTCGGTCTGCTGGCCGACGGAGCAGCCAACAAACAGACCTTCAGGTATCAGGACATCCCCAACTTCCCCGTCAGCACAGGTGAGTCTGCCCCGCCCACAATTTCTGAAATGATCTTTCTCTCTCTGATGTAACGTCTGTCTCTCAGTCGCGGGTCATGAAGGCTGTCTGGTGTTTGGGACAATCGAGGACACTGCCTGTGTCTTCATGCAGGGTCACTTCCACCTGTACGAAGGTTACTCCCTCTGTCAGGTGAGTCCAACCCAAAAACACTAACAAGGACCACAAGTGTTCATGTCCATTTTAGCCAGTATGCTGTGGGAGCTGACTTCGACCATCTAAAGGTTGGGCGTGCTGCTCCGTGAGCTCTGTGAACTGGAAACAGCTTCATGTAGCACAGCTGCTTTCCACGAATACGTGAAGCCAAAGTATCCCTCAGCGCTGACGGCAGCACCGCAGATCCTGTTTCCTTTCTGTCTCCATGAGCGTGGCACGTTATCATCAAGTGTTTCTTTATCGCCTTCATGTTAAAAGTCCCGCTGCTGTCATGGTAACGTAACGTTACACCGCGTGTCATCTAACGTTCGGCCGGTTCATATTTCCAGTTTATTTAACGGCCACGTCTGAGCGAGAAAACGGCTGAACCTAACAGTACAGACGGTCTGTGACTGTCTGTGAAATGTTTCAGTGTTTTCTTTGTCCCACACTGAGGCAGAAATACATCTGATTATCAGACATCATTACACAATACTGAAATAAATCCATGTCAAAAACATTTAAAGTTTGCAGTAAAGAAGCCTAATTAATGTCTGTTATTAGGGGTCCAAGCCCGAGTGGGCTGGGAACCGCGACTTCAAGGCATCGCGGGTTCCCAGTACCAGCGGCGCGGCTGGGAACCCTATTGTAATCGTAATTGTAATTGTAATAAAATCCGCACACTTCTACCTCTAGGGGGCGCTATAAGCAAGGTCAATGCGTTTGGGCTTGGAACTCCCGCCTACGAAGTTGTATATCAAAAACCTTATATCCACACGTACGGGGGATCGAGCTGAATCTCCTGGCATAGGCCACGCCCATTTCCGCCTGGACTTTTTTTCCGCTACATTGCAAAAACTGAAAAACATTGAAAATTGAAAAACCTATTTTAATTTAACTCCTCTGAAGCCGCAAGTCCGATCACCACGAAACTTGGCACAGACGATCTCTGGACCAAGCCGCTAAAAGTTTGTAGAGGGAATTTTGATCCGCTAAAAAACATCCTCATTATAAGCTAACAAATTTTTGCCCAAATGCAAAAACTGGATTTTATGTGATATCTTAGGTTTGCAATGGCCGATATACACCAAACTCGGGGACCTTATCTGACACACACAGGTTGGAGTGACGCAGCTCTGAGCCGAGGTCGAGTCCGTCAGGGTCTCGTTGACCAGTGAGGGTCAGATGGAGGTCTGTCTCTCTACTGGTCTGTAGTGGTGAGAAGGGAGCAGCTGTCAATTTACCAGTGGATCTCTTCCAGGTCTCAGGTGTGCTCCTGGTCTCTGGGTAGTAACAGAGGGTTGAGGTTAGGAACAACTGCTCCTTCCTGTTGAGGAGGCAGCTGAGTTGGTTCAGCATCTGGTCAGGGTCTTCCTGGACTCCTCCCTGTGGAAGAGGAGATCCAAGGGCAGACCAGAACCAGCATATCCACCATAACGCTGACTGCTGACTTCTCTCAGGTGACCTTCCCCGTCAGGATCTTTAAGCTGATGGGGGTGGAGTCTATTCTGGTGACGAACGCTTCCGGAGGAATCTGTCCGGACTTCAAAGTCGGTGACATCATGATCATCAAAGACCACATCAACCTGCCGGGATTCGCTGGACAACATCCACTGTTTGGACCCAATGACGAGCGGTGAGACTGTCTGACTCTGTAGGTTTGAGATCGGGTTTCCTTGTCTGTCTCTCAGCCCGCCTGTCTGACGGCCTGTCTGTCTCTCTGTAGGTTTGGGATCAGGTTTCCCTGTATGTCCGATGCTTACAGTAAGGATCTGCGGCGGCTGGCGGTCGATGTGGGCTCTGAGCTTGGCTGCAGTGACTTCATCAGAGAGGGAGTTTACTGCATGGTGAGCGGACCGAACTTTGAAACCATCGCTGAGGCCAGAATGCTTCTGATCCTGGGCTGTGACTCTGTGGGTAAGACAACAAGAGAGGCAGACGGGCAGATGGACAGCCTGTCTTCATCGAGAAGGGGTCTTCCTGGTGAGCTCGTTGATAACTGACGAGTCTTACTGAGTCTCATTAGTCTCATTCTCTTAACCAGAGAACTGTGTCTCAGTTTGTGTCCTTCCATACTCACACCTTTGATGACCTGTTACAGCAGCAGGGGCTTCTGGGAGTTGTAGTGGGAAAACCTGATGGTTGTCTGGGTCCTTGAGAACATTTCAGGGTTCCTTGTTATCTGGTTGAGTTTCCTTAAATAACAACAATCAATTACTCAAATCAGTTTGGAAAAATGCAAACTTAATAAGAGAACTTAATAAGGTGAATAAATGTATTCTCATTCAAATTCTCTTTTCACATTGTGTCCTCCTCCTCAGGTATGAGTACAGTTCCTGAAGTGACGGTGGCGAAGCACTGTGGACTCAGAGTTCTTGGTCTGTCCCTCATCACCAACATGGTCAGATTTATAGACACCTATTACATCTTTGTGACACCTGTGTGACATCTGTTACATCTGTTACACCTGTGTGAAACCTGTGTGAAATCTGTTACATCTGTTACACCTGTATGACACCTGTGTTACATCTGTGTGACACCTGTGTGACACCTGTGTGACATCTGTTACATCTGTTACACCTGTGTGACACCTGTGTGACATCTGTTACACCTGTGTGACACCTGTGTGACACCTGTGTTACATCTCTGACACCTGTGTGACACCCGTGTGACATCTGTGACACCTGTGTGACACCTGTGTGACATCTGTTACATCTGTTATACCTGTGTGACATATGTTACATCTGTTACACCTGTTTGACACCTGTGAGACATCTGTTACACCTGTGTGACACCTGTGAGACATCTGTTACACCTGTGTGACATTTGTTACACCTGTGTAGTACCTGTGAGACATCTGTTACACCTGTGTGACACCTGTATGACATCTGTTACACCTGTGTGACACCTGTTACACCTGTGTGACACCTGTGTGACACCTGTGAGACATCTGTTACACCTGTGTGACACCTGTGTGAAATCTGTTACATCTGTTACACCTGTATGACACCTGTGTTACATCTGTGTGACACCTGTGTGACATCTGTTACATCTGTTACACCTGTGTGACACCTGTGAGACATCTGTTACACCTGTGTGACACCTGTGTGAAATCTGTTACATCTGTTACACCTGTATGACACCTGTGTTACATCTGTGTGACACCTGTGTGACATCTGTTACACCTGTGTGACACCTGTTACATCTGTGACACCTGTATGACACCTGTGTTACATCTGTGTGACACCTGTGTGACATCTGTTACATCTGTTACACATGTGTGACACCTGTGTGACATCTGTTACACCTGTGTGACACCTGTTACATCTGTGACACCTGTGTGACACCTGTGTGACATCTGTGACACCTGTGTGACATCTGTTATACCTGTGTGACATATGTTACATCTGTTACACCTGTTTGACACCTGTGAGACATCTGTTACACCTGTGTGACACCTGTGTGACATATGTTACACCTGTGTGACACCTGTGAGACATCTGTTACACCTGTGTGACACCTGTGAGACATCTGTTACACCTGTGTGACATTTGTTACACCTGTGTAGTACCTGTGAGACATCTGTTACACCTGTGTGACATTTGTTACACCTGTGAGACATCTGTTACACCTGTGTGACACCTGTGAGACATCTGTTACACCTGTGTGACACCTGTGAGACATCTGTTACACCTGTGTGACACCTGTGAGACATCTGTTACACCTGTGTGACACCTGTATGACATCTGTTACACCTGTGTGACACCTGTGTGACATATGTTAAACCTGTGTGACACCTGTGAGACCTGTGTGACACATGTGTGACACCTGTGTGAAATCTGTTACATCTGTTACACCTGTATGACACCTGTGTTACATCTGTGTGACACCTGTGTGACATCTGTTACATCTGTTACACCTGTGTGACACCTGTGTGACATCTGTTACATCTGTTACACCTGTGTGACACCTGTGTGACATCTGTTACATCTGTTACACCTGTGTGACACCTGTGTGACATCTGTTACACCTGTGAGACACCTGTGTGACACCTGTGAGACACCTGTGAGACATCTGTTACACCTGTGTGACACCTGTAAGACATCTGTTACACCTGTGTGACACGTGTGACATCTGTTACACCTGTGAGACACTTTGGTGACATCTGTTACATCTGTTACACCTGGGTGACACCTGTGTGACATCGGCTACACCTGGGTGACACCTGTGTGACATATGTTAAACCTGTGTGACACCTGTGAGACATCTGTTACACCTGTGTGACACCTGTGTGAAATCTGTTACATCTGTTACACCTGTATGACACCTGTGTTACATCTGTGTGACACCTGTGTGACATCTGTTACATCTGTTACACATGTGTGACACCTGTGTGACATCTGTTACACCTGTGTGACACCTGTTACATCTGTGACACCTGTGTGACACCTGTGTGACATCTGTGACACCTGTGTGACATCTGTTACATCTGTTATACCTGTGTGACATATGTTACACCTGTTTGACACCTGTGAGACATCTGTTACACCTGTGTGACACCTGTGTGACATATGTTACACCTGTGTGACACCTGTGAGACATCTGTTACACCTGTGTGACACCTGTGAGACATCTGTTACACCTGTGTGACATTTGTTACACCTGTGTAGTACCTGTGAGACATCTGTTACACCTGTGTGACACCTGTGAGACATCTTTTACACCTGTGTGACACCTGTTACACCTGTGTGACATTTGTTACACCTGTGTGACACCTGTTACACCTGTGTGACATTTGTTACATCTGTTACATCTGTTACATCTGTTACACCTGTGTGACACCTGTGTGACATCTGTTACACCTGTGTGACACCTGTGAGACACCTGTGAGACACCTGTGAGACACCTGTGAGACATCTGTTACACCTGTGTGACACATGTGACATCTGTTACACCTGTGAGACACTTTGGTGACATCTGTTACATCTGTTACACCTGTGTGACATCTGTTACATATGTTACACCTGTGTGACACCTGTGAGACATCTGTTACACCTGTGTGACACCTGTGTGACATATGTTACACCTGTGTGACACCTGTGAGACATCTGTTACACCTGTGTGACACCTGTGAGACATCTGTTACACCTGTGTGACATTTGTTACACCTGTGTAGTACCTGTGAGACATCTGTTACACCTGTGTGACACCTGTGAGACATCTTTTACACCTGTGTGACACCTGTTACACCTGTGTGACATTTGTTACACCTGTGTGACACCTGTTACACCTGTGTGACATTTGTTACATCTGTTACATCTGTTACATCTGTTACACCTGTGTGACACCTGTGTGACATCTGTTACACCTGTGTGACACCTGTGAGACACCTGTGAGACACCTGTGAGACACCTGTGAGACATCTGTTACACCTGTGTGACACATGTGACATCTGTTACACCTGTGAGACACTTTGGTGACATCTGTTACATCTGTTACACCTGTGTGACATCTGTTACATATGTTACACCTGTGTGACACCTGTGAGACATCTGTTACACCTGTGTGACACCTGTGTGACATATGTTACACCTGTGTGACACCTGTGAGACATCTGTTACACCTGTGTGACACCTGTGAGACATCTGTTACACCTGTGTGACACCTGTGTGACATATGTTACACCTGTGTGACACCTGTGAGTCATCTGTTACACCTGTGAGACATCTGTTACACCTGTGTGACATTTGTTACACCTGTGTAGTACCTGTGAGACATCTGTTACACCTGTGTGACATTTGTTACACCTGTGTAGTACCTGTGAGACATCTGTTACACCTGTGTGACACCTGTGAGACATCTGTTACACCTGTGTGACACCTGTTACACCTGTGTGACATTTGATACATCTGTTACATCTGTTACACCTGTGTGACACCTGCGTGACATCTGTTACACCTGTGTGACACCTGTGTGACACCTGTGAGACACCTGTGAGACATCTGTTACACCTGTGTGACACCTGTGAGACATCTGTTACACCTGTGTGACACATGTGACATCTGTTACACCTGTGAGACACTTTGGTGACATCTGTTACATCTGTTACACCTGTGTGACATCTGTTACATCTGTTACACCTGTGTGACACCTGTGTGACATATGTTACACCTGTGTGACACCTGTGAGACATCTGTTACACCTGTGTGACACCTGTGTGACATATGTTACACCTGTGTGACACCTGTGAGACATCTGTTACACCTGTGTGACACCTGTGAGACACCTGTGTGACACCTGTGTGACACCTGTGTGACACCTGTGAGACACCTGTGAGACACCTGTGTGACATCTGTTACATCTGTTACACCTTTTTGACATTTGTTACACCTGTGTAGTACCTGTGTGACATCTGTTACATCTGTTACACCTGTGTGACATCTGTGTGACATCTGTTACACCTGTGTGACATCTGTGTGACATCTGTGTGACACCTGTGTGACATATGTTACATCTGTTACACCTGTGTAGTACCTGTGTGACATCTGTGTGACATATGTTACAACTGTTACACATGTGTAGTACCTGTGTGACATCTGTGACATCTGTTACACCTGTGTGACATCTGTTACATCTGTTACACGTGTGACACCTGTGAGACACCTGTTACACCTGTGTTACATCTGTGTGACACCTGTGTGACACCTGTGAGACATCTGTTACACCTGTGTGACACCTGTGTGACATCTGTTACACCTGTGTGACACCTGTGTGACATCTGTTACATCTGTTACACCTGTGTGACACCTGTGTGACACCTGTTACACCTGTGTGACACCTGTGTGACACCTGTGTGACATCTGTTACATCTGTTATACCTGTGTGACATATGTTACATCTGTTACACCTGTTTGACACCTGTGTTACATCTGTTACACCTGTGTGACACCTGTGTGACACCTGAGAGAGAGAAAGAGAGAGAGAGGGCAAGAGACTACCGGAAAGGGCAGAAGTCGAGTTAGTAACATGCATTAATGGGATGAGGTTGCGTACAGAGGGAGAGAAAGTAGAGGAGAGAGGAGCTCAGTGCATCATGGGAAATCCCCCGGCAGTCTAGGCCTATAGCAGCATAACTAAGGGATGGTTCAGGACTCACCTGAGCAAGCCCTAACTATAAACTTTATCAAAGAGGAAAGTCTTAAGCCTACTCTTAAATGTGGAGATGGTGTCGGCCTCCTGAACCCAAACTGGAACCTGGTTCCACACCTGTGTGACACCTGTGTGACACCTGTTACACCTGTGTGACATCTGGTACATCTGTTACATCTGTGTGACACCTGTTACATCTGTGTGACACCTGTGAGACACCTGTTACACCTGTGAGACACCTGTTACACCTGTGAGACACCTGTTACACCTGTGTGACATCTGTTACATCTGTTACACCTGTGTGACATCTGTTACATCTGTTACACCTGTGTGACATCTGTGTGACACGTGAGACACCTGTGTGACACCTGTTACACCTGTGTGACATCTGTTACACCTGTGTGACATCTGTTACACCTGTGTGACATCTGTTACACCTGTGTGACATCTGTGTGACACCTGTGTGACATCTGTGTGACACCTGTTACACCTGTGTGACATCTGTGTGACACCTGTTACACCTGTGTGACATCTGTTACACCTGTGTGACACCTGTGTGACATCTGTGTGACATCTGTGTGACACCTGTTACACCTGTGTGACATTTGATACACCTGTGTAGTACCTGTGTGACATCTGTTACACCTCTTACATCTGTTACACCTGTGTGACACCTGTGTGACATCTGTTACACGTGTGACACGTGAGACATCTGTTACACGTGTGACACGTGAGACATCTGTTACACGTGTGACACGTGAGACATCTGTTACACCTGTGTGACACCTGTGAGACACCCGTGTGAGACATCTGTTACATCTGGTACACCTGTGTGCCACCTGTTACACCTATGTGACATCTGTTACACCTGTGTAGTACCTGTGTGACACCTGTGAGACACCTGTGTGACACCTGTGTGCCACCTGTTACACCTATGTGACATCTGTTACACCTGTGTAGTACCCGTGTGACACCTGTGTGACATCTGTTACACCCGTGTGACATCTGTTACACCTGTGTGACATCTGTTACACCCGTGTGACACCTGTGTGACATCGGTTACACCCGTGTGACACCTGCGAGACATCTGTTATACCTGTGTGACATCTGTGTGCCACCTGTTATACCTGTGTGACATCTGTGTGCCACCTGTTACACCTGTGTGACATCTGTGTGCCACATGTTACACCTGTGTGACATCTGTGACACCTGTTACACCTGTGTGACACCTGTTACACCTGTGTGACATCTGTTACATCTGTTACACCTGTGTGACACCTGTGTGACACCTGAGAGAGAGAGAGAGAGAGAGAGAGAGAGGGCAAGAGACTACCGGAAAGGGCAGAAGTCGAGTTAGTAACATGCATTAATGGGATGAGGTTGCGTACAGAGGGAGAGAAAGTAGAGGAGAGAGGAGCTCAGTGCATCATGGGAAATCCCCCGGCAGTCTAGGCCTATAGCAGCATGACTAAGGGATGGTTCAGGACTCACCTGAGCCAGCCCTAACTATAAACTTTATCAAAGAGAAAAGTCTTAAGCCTACTCTTAAATGTGGAGATGGTGTCTGCCTCCTGAACCCAAACTGGAACCTGGTTCCACACCTGTGTGACACCTGTGAGACATCTGTGTGACACCTGTTACACCTGTGAGACATCTGTTACATCTGTTACACCTGTGAGACATCTGTTACATCTGTTACACCTGTGTGACATCTGTGACATCTGTTACACCTGTGTGACATCTGTTACACCTGTGTGACATCTATTACACCTGTGTGACATCTATGTGACATCTGTTACACCTGTGTGACATCTGTGTGACACCTGTGTGACACCTGTTACACCTGTGTGACATCTGGTACATCTGTTACACCTGTGTGACATCTGTGTGACACCTGTTACATCTGTGTGACACCTGTTACACCTGTGTGACATCTGTGTGACACCTGTTACACCTGTGTGACATCTGTGTGACACCTGTTACATCTGTGTGACACCTGTTACATCTGTGTGACACGTGTGAGACACCTGTTACACCTGTGAGACACCTGTTACACCTGTGTGACATCTGTTACATCTGTTACACCTGTGTGACATCTGTGTGACACCTGTTACACCTGTGTGACATCTGTTGCATCTGTTACACCTGTGAGACATCTGTTACATCTTTTACACCTGTGTGACATCTGTGACATCTGTTACACCTGTGTGACATCTGTTACACCTGTGTGACATCTGTGTGACATCTGTTACACCTGTGTGACATCTGTGTGACATCTGTTACATCTGTGTGACACCTGTTACACCTGTGTGACATCTGTGTGACACCTGTTACACCTGTGTGACATCTGTTACACCTGCGTGACACCTGTGAGACACCTGTTACACCTGTGTGACACCTGTGAGACACCTGTTACACCTGTGAGACACCTGTTACACCTGTGTGACATCTGTTACACCTGTGTGACACCTGTGACATCTGTGTGACATCTGTGTGAGACCTGTTACACCTGTGTGACATCTGTGACACCTGTTACACCTGTGTGACATCTGTGTGACATCTGTTACACCTGTGTGACACCTGTGAGACATCTGTGTGACACCTGTTAAACCTGTGAGACATCCGTTACACCTGTGAGACATCTGTTACACCTGTGAGACATCTGTTACACCTGTGTGACATCTGTGTGACAACTGTTACACCTGTGTGACACCTGTTACACCTGTGTGACATCTGTTACACCTGTGTGACATCTGTGTGACACCTGTTACATCTGTGTGACACCTGTTACACCTGTTACATCTGTGTGACACCTGTGACACCTGTGTGACATCTGTGTGACACCTGTTACACCTGTGAGACATCTGTGTGACACCTGTTACACCTGTGTGACATCTGTGTGACACCTGTTACACCTGTGTGACATCTGTTACACCTGCGTGACACCTGTGAGACACCTGTTACACCTGTGTGACACCTGTGAGACACCTGTTACACCTGTGTGACACCTGTGAGACACCTGTTACACCTGTGTGACATCTGTTACACCTGTGTGACATCTGTGTGAGACCTGTTACACCTGTGTGACATCTGTGACACCTGTTACACCTGTGTGACATCTGTGTGACATCTGTTACACCTGTGTGACATCTGTGTGACACCTGTTAAACCTGTGAGACATCCGTTACACCTGTGAGACATCTGTTACACCTGTGAGACATCTGTTACACCTGTGTGACATCTGTGTGACATCTGTTACACCTGTGTGACATCTGTGTGACACCTGTTACACCTGTGTGACATCTGTTACACCTGTGTGACATCTGTGTGACACCTGTTACATCTGTGTGACACCTGTTACACCTGTTACATCTGTGTGACACCTGTGACACCTGTGTGACATCTGTGTGACACCTGTGTGACATCTGTGTGACACCTGTTACACCTGTGAGACATCTGTGTGACACCTGTGAGACATCTGTTACATCCGTTACACCTGTGTGACATCTGTTACATCTGTTACACCTGTGAGACATCTGTTACACCTGTGTAGTACCTGTGAGACATCTGTTACACCTGTGTGACACCTGTGAGACATCTGTTACACCTGTGTGACACCTGTGTGACACCTGTGAGACATCTGTTACACCTGTGAGACATCTGTTACACCTGTGTGACACCTGTGTGACATCTGTGTGACACCTGTTACATCTGTGTGACACCTGTTACACCTGTGTGACACCTGTTACACCTGTGAGACATCTGTTACATCCGTTACACCTGTGTGACATCTGTTACATCTGTTACACCTGTGAGACATCTGTTACACCTGTGTAGTACCTGTGAGACATCTGTTACACCTGTGTGACACCTGTGAGACATCTGTTACACCTGTGTGACACCTGTGTGACACCTGTGAGACATCTGTTACACCTGTGAGACATCTGTTACACCTGTGTGACACCTGTGTGACATCTGTGTGACACCTGTTACATCTGTGTGACACCTGTTACACCTGTGTGACACCTGTTACACCTGTGAGACATCTGTTACATCCGTTACACCTGTGTGACATCTGTTACATCTGTTACACCTGTGAGACATCTGTTACACCTGTGTAGTACCTGTGAGACATCTGTTACACCTGTGTGACACCTGTGAGACATCTGTTACACCTGTGTGACACCTGTGTGACACCTGTGAGACATCTGTTACACCTGTGAGACATCTGTTACACCTGTGTGACACCTGTGTGACATCTGTGTGACACCTGTTACATCTGTGTGACACCTGTTACACCTGTGTGACACCTGTTACACCTGTGAGACATCTGTTACATCCGTTACACCTGTGTGACATCTGTTACATCTGTTACACCTGTGAGACATCTGTTACACCTGTGTAGTACCTGTGAGACATCTGTTACACCTGTGTGACACCTGTGAGACATCTGTTACACCTGTGTGACACCTGTGAGACATCTGTTACACCTGTGAGACATCTGTTACACCTGTGTGACACCTGTGAGACATCTGTTACACCTGTGTGACACCTGTGTGACATCTGTTACACCTGTGTGACACCTGTTACACCTGTGTGACATTTGTTACACCTGTGTGACACCTGTTAAACCTGTGTGACATTTGTTACATCTGTTACATCTGTTACACCTGTGTGACACCTGTTAGACATCTGTTACACCTTTGTGACACCTGTGAGACATCTGTTACACCTGTGTGACACCTGTGAGACACCTGTTACAGCTGTGTGACACCTGTGAGACACCTGTGTGACACCTGTGAGACACCTGTGTGACATCTGTTACATCTGTTACACCTTTTTGACATTTGTTACACCTGTGTAGTACCTGTGTGACATCTGTTACATCTGTTACACCTGTGTGACATCTGTGTGACATCTATTACATCTGTGTGACATCTGTGTGACATCTGTTACATCTGTTATACCTGTGTGACACCTGTGTGACATCTGTGTGACATATGTTACATCTGTTACACCTGTGTAGTACCTGTGTGACATCTGTGTGACATATGTGACATCTGTTACACCTGTGTGACACCTGTGTGACATCTGTTACACCTGTGTGACACCTGTGTGACATCTGTTACATCTGTTACACCTGTGTGACACCTGTGAGACACCTGTTACACCTGTGTGACACCTGTGAGACACCTGTTACAGCTGTGAGACACCTGTGTGACACCTGTGTGACACCTGTGTGACATCTGTTACATCTGTTACACCTGTGTGACACCTGTGTGACATCTGTTACACCTGTGTGACACCTGTGTGACACCTGTGTGACATCTGTTACATCTGTTATACCTGTGTGACATATGTTACATCTGTTACACCTGTTTGACACCTGTGTGACACCTGTGTTACATCTGTGTGACACCTGTGTGACATCTGTTACACCTGTGTAGTACCTGTGTGACATCTGTTACATCTGTTACACTTGTGTGACACCTGTGAGACACCTGTTACACCTGTGTGACACTTGTGAGACATCTGTTATACCTGTGTGACATCTGTTACCCCTGTGTTCCACCTGTTACACCTGTGTGCCACCTGTTAGACCTATGTGACATCTGTTACACCTATGTGACATCTGTTACACCTGTGTAGTACCTGTGTGACATCTGTTACATCTCTTACATCTGTTACACCTGTGAGACATCTGTTACACCTGTGTGACAACTGTGAGACATCAGTTACACCTGTGTGACACCTGTGAGACATCTGTTACACGTGTGACACGTGAGACATCTGTTACACGTGTGACACGTGAGACATCTGTTACACGTGTGACACGTGTGACATCTGTTACACCTGTGTGACACCTGTGAGACACCCGTGTGCCACCTGTGTGACACCTGTGTAGTACCTGTGTGACACCTGTTACATCTGTTACACCTGTGTGACATCTGTGTGACATCTATTACATCTGTGTGACATCTGTTACATCTGTTATACCTGTGTGACACCTGTGTGACATCTGTGTGACATATGTTACATCTGTTACACCTGTGTAGTACCTGTGTGACATCTGTGTGACATATGTTACATCTGTTACACATGTGTAGTACCTGTGTGACATCTGTTACACCTGTGTGACACCTGTGTGACATCTGTTACATCTGTTACACCTGTGTGACACCTGTGAGACACCTGTTACACCTGTGTGACACCTGTGAGACACCTGTTACAGCTGTGAGACACCTGTGTGACAGCTGTGTGACACCTGTGTGACATCTGTTACATCTGTTACACCTGTGTGACACCTGTGTGACATCTGTTACATCTGTTATACCTGTGTGACATATGTTACATCTGTTACACCTGTTTGACACCTGTGTGACACCTGTGTTACATCTGTGTGACACCTGTGTGACATCTGTTACACCTGTGTAGTACCTGTGTGACATCTGTTACATCTGTTACATCTGTTACACTTGTGTGACACCTGTGAGACACCTGTTACACCTGTGTGACACTTGTGAGACATCTGTTATACCTGTGTGACATCTGTTACCCCTGTGTGCCACCTGTTACACCTGTGTGCCACCTGTTAGACCTATGTGACATCTGTTACACCTATGTGACATCTGTTACACCTGTGTAGTACCTGTGTGACATCTGTTACATCTCTTACATCTGTTACACCTGTGAGACATCTGTTACACCTGTGTGACACCTGTGAGACATCTGTTACACCTGTGTGACACCTGTGAGACATCTGTTACACGTGTGACACGTGAGACATCTGTTACACGTGTGACACGTGAGACATCTGTTACACCTGTGTGACATCGCTTACACCCGTGTGACACCTGTGTGACATCGGTTACACCCGTGTGACACCTGCGAGACATCTGTTATACCTGTGTGACATCTCTGTGCCACCTGTTATACCTGTGTGACATCTGTGTGCCACCTGTTACACCTGTGTGACATCTGTTACATCTGTTACACCTGTGAGACATCTGTTACATCTGTTACACCTGTGTGACATCTGTTACACCTGTGTGACATCTGTTACACCTGTGTGACATCTGTTACACCTGTGTGACATCTGTTACACCTGTGTGACATCTGTGTGACATCTGTTACACCTGTGTGACATCTGTGTGACACCTGTGTGACACCTGTTACACCTGTGTGACATCTGTGTGACACGTGTGACATCTGTGTGACACCTGTTACATCTGTGTGACACCTGTTACATCTGTGTGACACCTGTTACACCTGTGAGACACCTGTTACACCTGTGAGACACCTGTTACACCTGTGTGACATCTGTGTGACATCTGTTACACCTGTGTGACATCCGTTACACCTGTGAGACATCCGTTACACCTGTGAGACATCCGTTACACCTGTGAGACATCTGTTACACCTGTGAGACATCTGTTACACCTGTGTGACATCTGTGTGACACGTGTGACACCTGTGTGACACCTGTTACACCTGTGTGACATCTGTTACACCTGTGTGACATCTGTTACATCTGTGTGACACCTGTTACAACTGTTACATCTGTGTGACACCTGTGACATCTGTGAGACATCTGTTACATCTGTTACACCTGTGTGACATCTGTTACATCTGTTACACCTGTGTGACATCTGTTACATCTGTTACACCTGTGTGACATCTGTGTGACACCTGTTACACATGTGTGACATCTGTTACATCTGTTACACCTGTGTGACATCTGTGTGACATCTGTTACACCTGTGTGACATCTGTGAGACATCTGTTACACCTGTGAGACATCTGTGTGACACCTGTTACACCTGTGTGACATCTGTGTGACACCTGTGTGACATCTGTGTGACACCTGTTACACCTGTGTGACACCTGTTACACCTGTGTGACATCTGTTACACCTGTGTGACACCTGTTACACCTGTGTGACATCTGTTACACCTGTGTGACATCTGTGTGACACCTGTGTGACACCTGTTACACCTGTGTGACATTTGTTACACCTGTGTGACATTTGTTACACCTGTGTAGTACCTGTGTGACATCTGTTACATCTCTTACATCTGTTACACCTGTGTGACATCTGTTACACCTGTGTGACACCTGTGAGACATCTGTTACACGTGTGACACGTGAGACATCTGTTACACGTGTGACACGTGAGACATCTGTTACACGTGTGACACCTGTGAGACACCAGTGTGAGACATCTTTTACATCTGTGACACCTGTGTGCCACCTGTTACACCTATGTGACACCTGTGTGCCACCTGTTACACCTATGTGACATCTGTTACACCTGTGTAGTACCCGTGTGACACCTGTGTGACATCTGTTACACCCGTGTGACATCTGTTACACCCGTGTGACATCTGTTTCAACCGTGTGACATCTGTTACACCCGTGTGACACCTGTGTGACATCTGTTACACCCGTGTGACACCTGTGTGACATCGGTTACACCCGTGTGACACCTGCGAGACATCTGTTATACCTGTGTGACATCTGTGTGCCACCTGTTATACCTGTGTGACATCTGTGTGCCACCTTTTACACCTGTGTGACATCTGTGTGCCACCTGTTACACCTGTGTGACATCTGTGACACCTGTTACACCTGTGTGAGATCTGTGACACCTGTTACACCTGTGTGACACCTGTTACACCTGTTACACCTGTGTGACATCTGTTACATCTGTTACACCTGTGTGACACCTGTGTGACACCTGAGAGAGAGAGAGAGAGAGAGAGAGGGCAAGAGACTACCGGAAAGGGCAGAAGTCGAGTTAGTAACATGCATTAATGGGATGAGGTTGCGTACAGAGGGAGAGAAAGTAGAGGAGAGAGGAGCTCAGTGCATCATGGGAAATCCCCCGGCAGTCTAGGCCTATAGCAGCATAACTAAGGGATGGTTCAGGACTCACCTGAGCCAGCCCTAACTATAAACTTTATCAAAGAG
>NW_025744322.1:18905-26012 GCF_021292245.1 Micropterus dolomieu
GTGGAGATGGTGTCTGCCTCCTGAACCCAAACTGGAACCTGGTTCCACACCTGTGTGACACCTGTGAGACATCTGTGTGACACCTGTTACACCTGTGAAACATCTGTTACATCTGTTACACCTGTGAGACATCTGTTACATCTGTTACACCTGTGTGACATCTGTGACATCTGTTACACCTGTGTGACATCTGTTACACCTGTGTGACATCTGTGTGACACCTGTTACATGTGTGTGACACCTGTTACATGTGTGACACCTGTTACATCTGTGTGACACATGTTACACCTGTGTGACATCTGTGTGACACCTGTTACACCTGTGTTACACCTGTGTGACACGTGAGACACCTGTTACACCTGTGTGACATCTGTTACACCTGTGTGACACCTGTTACACCTGTGTGACATCTGTGACACCTGTTACACCTGTGTGACATCTGTGTGACATCTGTTACACCTGTGAGACATCTGTTACACCTGTGTGACATCTGTGTGACACCTGTTACACCTGTGTGACATCTGTGACACCTGTGTGACATCTGTGTGACACCTGTTACATCTGTGTGACACCTGTTACACCTGTTACATCTGTGTGACACCTGTGACATCTGTGTGACACCTGTTACACCTGTTACATCTGTGTGACATCTGTTACATCTGTGTGACACCTGTGTGACATCTGTGTGACACCTGTTACACCTGTGAGACATCTGTGTGACACCTGTGAGACATCTGTTACATCTGTTACACCTGTGTGACATCTGTTACATCTGTTACACCTGTGTGACATCTGTGTGACATCTGTTACACCTGTGTGACATCTGTGTGACATCTGTTACACCTGTGTGACATCTGTTACACCTGTGAGACATCTGTTACACCTGTGAGACATCTGTTACACCTGTGTGACATGTGTTACAACTGTGTGACATCTGTGTGACACCTGTGACACCTGTGTGACATCTGTGTGACATCTGTTACACCTGTGTGACACCTGTTACACCTGTGTGACACCTGTTACACCTGTGTGACATGTGTGTGACACCTGTTACACCTGTGTGACACCTGTTACACCTGTGTGACATCTGTTACACCTGTGTGACACCTGTTACACCTGTGTGACATCTGTTACACCTGTGTGACATCTGTTACACCTGTGTGACACCTGTGTGACATCTGTGTGACACCTGTTACACCTGTGTTACACCTGTTACATCTGTGTGACACCTGTGACATCTGTGTGACATCTGTGACATCTGTGACACCTGTGTGACATCTGTGTGACATCTGTGACATCTGTGTGACACCTGTGTGACATCTGTGTGACACCTGTTACATCTGTTACACCTGTGTGACACCTGTTACACTTGTGTGACATCTGTGTGACATCTGTGTGACACCTTTTACACCTGTGTGACACCTGTGTGACACCTGTTACACCTGTGTGACATCTGTTACATCTGTGACATCTGTTACACCTGTGTGACATCTGTTACACCTGTGTGACATCTGTGTGACATGTTATACCTGTGTGACACCTGTTACATCTGTGTGACATCTGTGACATCTGTGTGAAATGTTACACCTGTGTGACATCTGTGTGACATGTTACATCTGTGTGACATCTGTGACATCTGTGTGAAATGTTACGCCTGTGTGACATCTGTGACATCTGTGTGACATCTGTGACACCTGTGTGACATCTGTTACATCTGTGTGGCACCTGTGTGACGGCGTTGACATATCTGTGTCATCCTGCAGGTGTCTCTGGACTACAGTCGGGAGGAGAAGGTGAACCATGAGGAGGTTCTTCAGACCAGTAAGATGAGGGCGGAGGTTCTGCAGAAACTTGTCACCATGCTGATCTCTCGCTGCCAGCAGCAGAGCATCAACACCCACTGACGGATCAACAGAGTCCACCTGTTCCCTCCTCACGGTGTTGTAACACCTGTCTGTAGATGTTGTCTCAGCTTCACCTGCTGTGAACTGCAGGAGAGTTTGAAGTTTGTGCTTCTGCTGACTCACTAAAACTGTCCTTTAAATAAATCTGAATAAAATCAGGAGAAACTGATGAAACATTAAGGAAGCATGCAGTTTGTTGTTTTTTCATGCTGAACACGTCAACGCTCGAGAAACAATTAACAAACGGTTTCTACACTGTAATGTTCTAATATTAATGTGGTTAATAATTTTAATTAAATTCAATTTTATTTATATAGCACAGTTATAAAGTTATCTCATGTCTCTTTTCATAAAGAGCAGGTCTATCAAAGAGGAAAGTCTTCAGCCTACTCTTAAATGTGGAGATGGTGTCTGCCTCCTGAACCCAAACTGGAACCTGGTTCCACAGGAGAGGAGCTTGATAGCTGAACGCTCTGGCTCCTAGTCTACTTTTGGAGACTCTAGGAACCACAAGTAACCCTGCAATCTGGGAGCGCAGTGCTCTGGTGGGGTAGTAAGGTACTATGAGCTGGAATAGTAAGGCAAATTTCTTTTTTTTTTTTTGTTGTTCACTGAAGACGTTTGGGTTTAAGTTAAAAAGATTATTATTTCCTTATTTCCTGTTATTCACATCTAGATGTGTTAAACTCAGGACAGAACCCACCCATTTTTCAAGTGAGCAAAACTATTTGAACATGTGACTGACAGATGTTTCTTGTGCCCAGGTGTTGCCTTTTAGGTTGATTGTCCAAACATTAAATAGCTCTGCATGACTAGTCTAAGTTTTCATCCTTGGTTCAAACCTATAAAGACTGCACTTCCTGTTAAAGAGGATAAACCAACATGAAGTCTATGGGAGAAAAGCAAGCCATTGTCAAGCTGAGAAAAGAAGGAAAATCAACCAGAGCCATTGGACAAACTCTGTCTCCTACTCATCTTTTGATCTTAAACCCAAATGTCTTCAGTGAACAACAAAACCAAAAGAAATTTGCCTTACTTACCAATACTTTAGGAGGGGACTGTATAAAGTGAACTAGTCGAGATGGGGTCTAAGAGACAGGCTGATGGTTTAGATAAAAAAATTATTCAAGTTAGTTTGTAAAGATAACGGAGGGCCTTCCTACAAGTTTTAAGACTTAAGACAGATCTTTACCATCCACACGTCAACACATTGTAGGAAATCGTTCTATAACAGACCTCTAGCATTATTCCTGTTAATTTTTCCTGCCTGTAGAACTGATGCTACTTTCCTCAGTGTTGCAGCCACATCGAGCGGAGACACCTGAAACGGGTCCCGCAGGTGGAACGAGTACAGTTTTACAGTACATGTTTTTTAAAGGTCAAACAAAGAAAGCGAGCGAGCTTACAACAGGTGAGCGGTCCAACATAAAACAAACACAGTCCAGAGAAACTTTTTATTATCAAACTGCCACAAACATGTTTGTGTTTCCACTGAGCATGTGCAGTTGGTCACATGACAAGTCCAGCAGTTACAAGCTAACAGGCTAGCAGTGGCTGTGTTCAGAATCACATGCTAACGTACTGTTCATGCTAAGTATGATGTCAGACTGAGTGTAGTTCCAGCTGCACAGTGATCATGTGCCTCGGTCACATGATGTCCTGCTGGACAATATCTCAGTCTGCTGGAACTGGCAGTACATAGTACTACGTAGAGTATGTAGTAGGTGAGTAGTAGTGTTTCCTGTTCATCATCATGACATCAGCAGGAGGGCGGAGCGTTTTTAGGATCCTTTAGTTTTTCTGATCATCGCCTCCATGATATTCCACTGATCTGGAGTCACCTGAGACACAAACCAAAATAATTTCATTATTATCATTATTATTATTATGTAAACTCTGAGTGACCCAAAAGAAGCAGGACAGAACAACACAAACACCGACTGCAGCTGGTTGGTGGAAACAATCATAATGTAAAAATTCATGTTTCTGAGGGAAACGTTTCAAACGTTTCAGTGAGACACTCACCCTGCGCAGATCATTAAACTCTCCAGCCATCGACACATATTCTCCTCCATCGAACCGGATCACCTGAAAACAAATAAATGGTCAGGCTGGACTCTGATCCAGGATCAGTTACACCTGTAGTCAGCATGGACTCTGATCCAGGATCAGTCTCAACTCACAGCTCCAGACATCCAGGTAGCGTAGTCGCTGCACATGTACGCTGCCAGGTTTGCGATCTCTTCTGGTTTTCCCAACCGACCCGTCGGGATTCGACTGATCATGGCCTTCTCAAAGGCTCCGGTCGGGTCCAGACGGCTGAACGCCCCCTAAACACAGCAAACAAACAACAGGTAAACAACAACAGTCACCTGCAAGCAAACAGATGTCAGCAGCTGTGGTCACACGAGCAGTACCTTGGTTTTGATTGGTCCAGGCTGGATTATGTTGAACCTGTGGCCGTAGCGCCCCCACTCTGCAGCCAGAGACCTGACACACCACAACAACAACAGTGTTACCATGACAACCACACACCCGCCATGGTCTACATCATGATGTCGTCATGGTAACGGCAGCATTTCGTGAACAGCTAGAAGGTCACGGATCAGACTGACTTGTAGAGCGCCTCAACGCCGGCCTTCGCCGATGCACTGGGGACCACGAAACCAGAACCAGACTCAGCGTAGATGGTGGTGATGGCCAGGAAGGAAGCACCTGCAAAACAACAACAATAAATAATAAACAACATGTTTGTTCTGCAATAAGATCAGCCTCTGACCTCTCTGGCTCTGGATCAGTCTCTAACTCCGGATCAGCCTCTGACCTCTCTGGCTCTGGATCAGCCTCTGACCTCTCTGGCACTGGATCAGTCTCTAACTCCGGATCTGCCTCTGACCTCTCTGGCTCCGGATCAGCCTCTGACCTCTCTGGCTCCGGATTAGTCTCTAACTCCGGATCTGCCTCTGACCTCTCTGGCTCTGGATCAGCCTCTGACCTCTCTGGCACTGGATCAGTCTCTAACTCCGGATCTGCCTCTGACCTCTCTGGCTCCGGATCTGCCTCTGACCTCTCTGGCTCCGGATCTGCCTCTGACCTCTCTGGCTCCGGATCTGCCTCTGACCTCTCTGGCTCCGGATTAGTCTCTAACTCCGGATCAGCCTCTGACCTCTCTGGCTCCGGATCAGCCTCTGACCTCTCTGGCTCCGGATCAGCCTCTGACCTCTCTGGCTCCGGATCAGCCTCTGACCTCTCTGGCTCCGGATCAGCCTCTGACCTCTCTAACTCCGGATCAGCCTCTGACCTCTCTGACTCCGGATCAGCCTCTGACCTCTCTAACTCCGGATCAGCCTCTGACCTCTCTGACTCCGGATCAGCCTCTGACCTCTCTGACTCCGGATCAGCCTCTGACCTCTCTGACTCCGGATCAGCCTCTGACCTCTCTGGCTCAGGATCAGCCTCTGACCTCTCTGGCTCCGGATC
Organism: Micropterus dolomieu; assembly: GCF_021292245.1. NCBI lineage: Eukaryota > Metazoa > Chordata > Actinopteri > Centrarchiformes > Centrarchidae > Micropterus > Micropterus dolomieu. The sequence goes on from NW_025744322.1 coordinate 24,290, forward strand.
AGCCTCTGACCTCTCTGGCTCCGGATCAGCCTCTGACCTCTCTGGCTCAGGATCAGCCTCTGACCTCTCTGGCTCCGGATCAGCCTCTGACCTCTCTGGCTCCGGATCAGCCTCTGACCTCTCTGGTTCTGGATCAGCCTCTGACCTCTCTAACTCCGGATCAGCCTCTGACCTCTCTAACTCCGGATCAGCCTCTGACCTCTCTAACTCCGGATCAGCCTCTGACCTCTCTGGTTCTGGATCAGCCTCTGACCTCTCTGGCTCCGGATCAGCCTCTGACCTCTCTGGTTCTGGATCAGCCTCTGACCTCTCTGGCTCCGGATCAGCCTCTGACCTCTCTGGTTCTGGATCAGCCTCTGACCTCTCTAACTCCGGATCAGCCTCTGACCTCTCTGGCTCCGGATCAGCCTCTGACCTCTCTGGCTCCGGATCAGCCTCTGACCTCTCTGACTCTGGATCAGCCTCTGACCTCTCTGACTCTGGATCAGCCTCTGACCTTTCTGGTTCTGGATCAGTCTCTTGCCCAGCTCCAGTGTGATGAAGGCCGTCCCGTTCAGGACAATGTCAGTGATGCTTTTCCAGCCGTTTGCCGACAGACGTTCTGACGGACAGACAAAGTTTCCTGCCGCGTTGTTGATGATCACCTGCACCAATCAGGACACAGCAATTATGACAATGCTGTTACTAATGACATCACAGATGATATCACAGCGCTAGGCCGTCAGAGCATCTTCTTACACATGATGACATCACACTGCAGCTCAGATGTTCAGATTTGATTTTAAGGTTCAGGTTTAGGACTGCTCTGTATCAATGGCGTCCTCACAGGTAAAGAAAGACAGGTGTATGTAGGTGTGTGCGTTTGTGGTTACATCAGGGAGTCCCGTCAGAGTTTCTATCTGGTCGACGCAGCGAGAGACGGCCTGAGAATCTCTGACATCACACTGAACCGCATGGACCTGAGGACAGAGTGGGGGAGGGGGCAGGTTAGAGCAGTCATCCGCCGGTCACCATACAGCCAAGGGCCGATGTGGCTCAGGGGGTAGAGCGGGCAGAAGGTCAGTGGTTCAACCCCCAGCTCCCCCCGTCTGCATGTCAAGGTGTTTTTGGCAGAGCATAAAATACAGCATGAGCTCTACAACTGTAGATACATATTAATTAAAGCGGCAATAAATACTAGTTAGCACTAATAGCACATATCGCATCAATGGGATAAATACCGAGGGAAAGTTAGAGTTAACAAAAAGTGCACTCAATACAAGATAATTGTAGGGGATAGAAGAATGACGTGAATGACTAATCATTCATGCAGCACACCTGGACACACCACCGCTCACTGAACAGATCTCTGCCTCACTGCCACAAACAACTGTCTCCACCTGCTGGCATGTAAAGCCGTCTGCTCCCAGCGCTGTTTCACAGACTTCTATTCCTGTCATCATCACGATTAGACCAGTAAACCGAAATGTGCACATCCCACACAGAAATATTAGTAATCTCTTAAGGATTAGGACAACTGCACCAACTCCAGCACCCAGAACAAACTCATTTAAAATGGCTCTCTTCAATGTGAGATCACTTTCAAGTAAGACTTTTATCTTAAATGATTTTATCTTGTCTGCAAATCTAGATTTTATGTTTTTAACTGAATCCTGGTTGCAAATGAATGACTATAGCCAGCTAGCTGAACTGTGTCCGCCTCAATATGATTGTTTTAGTCAAC
>NW_025744323.1:0-23686 GCF_021292245.1 Micropterus dolomieu
GAGCACTTCATGCTTCCTGCTGCTGACCAACTTTATGGAGATGCAGATTTCATTTTCCAACAGGACTTGGCACCTGCACACAGTGCCAAAGCTACCGGCACCTGGTTTAAGGACCATGGTATCCCTGTTCTTAATTGGCCAGCAAACACGCCTGACCTTAACCCTATAGAAAATCTATGGGGTATTGTGAAGAGGAAGATGTGATACGCCAGACCCAACAATGCAGAAGAGCTGAAGGCCACTATCAGAGCAACCTGGGCTCTCATAACACCTGAGCAGTGCCACAGACTGATTGACTCCATGCCACGCCGCATTGCTGCAGTAATTCAGGCAAAAGGAGCCCCAACTAAGTATTGAGTGCTGTACATGCTCATACTTCTCATGTTCATACTTTTCAGTTGGCCAACATTTCTAAAAATCCTTTTTTTGTATTGGTCTTAATATTCTAATTTTCAGAGATACTGAATTTGGGATTTTCATTGTTGATTCTAATCACCACAATTAAATGGAACAAACATTTGAAATATCAGTCTGTGTGTAATGAATGAATATAATATCCAAGTTTCACTTTTTGAATGGAATTACTGAAATAAATCAACTTTGATGATATTCTAATTATATGACCAGCACCTGTATGTACTTAGCATATTCTTTGGCACTAAATTACCTACACTCACCTAAAGGATTATTAGGAACACCTGTTCAATTTCTCATTAATGCAATTATCTAATCAACCAATCACATGGCAGTTGCTTCAATGCATTTAGGGGTGTGGTCCTGGTCAAGACAATCTCCTGAACTCCAAACTGAATGTCAGAATCGGAAAGAAAGGTGATTTAAGCAATTTTGAGCGTGGCATGGTTGTTGGTGCCAGAGGGGCCAGTCTGAGTATTTCACTGTCTGCTCAGTTACTGGGATTTTCACGCACAACCATTTCTAGGGTTTACAAAGAATGGTGTGAAAAGGGAAAAACATCCAGTATGCCGCAGTCCTGTGGGCGAAAATGCCTTGTTGATGCTAGAGGTCAGAGGAGAATGGGCCGACTGATTCAAGCTGATAGAAGAGCAACTTTGACTGAAATAACCACTCGTTACAACCGAGGTATGCAGCAAAGCATTTGTGAAGCCACAACATGCACAACCTTGAGGCGGATGGGCTACAACAGCCCCGCCGGGTACCACTCATCTCCAATAGGAAAAAGAGGCTACAATTTGCAAGAGCTCACCAAAATTGGACAGTTGAAGACTGGAAAAATGTTGCCTGGTCTGATGAGTCTCGATTTCTGTTGAGACATTCAGATGGTAGAGTCACAATTTGGCGTAAACAGAATGAGAACATGGATCCATCATGCCTTGTTACCACTGTGCAGGCTGGTGGTGGTGGTGTAATGGTGTGGGGGATGTTTTCTTGGCACAGTTTAGGCCCCTTAGTGCCAATTGGGCATCGTTTAAATGCCACGGCCTACCTGAGTATTGTTTCTGTCCATCCCTTTATGGCCACCATGTACCCATCCTCTGATGGCTACTTCCAGCAGGATAATGCACCATGTCACAAAGCTCGAATCATTTCAAATTGGTTTCTTGACATGACAATGAGTTCACTGCACTAAAATGGCCCCCACAGTCCCCAGATCTCAACCCAATAGAGCATCTTTGGGATGTGGAACGGGAGCTTCGTGCCCTGGATGTGCATCCCACAAATCTCCATCAACTGCAAGATGCCAGCCTATCAATAGGGGCCAACATTTCTAAAGAATGCTTTCAGCACCTTGTTGAATCAATGACACGTAGAATTAAGGCAGTTCTGAAGGCGAAAGGGGGTCAAACACAGTATTAGTATGGTGTTCCTAATAATCCTTTAGGTGAGTGTATGTAGGCATGATTTAGTCTTCCCTCCTCTTTTGTCATGTTCACAGGGAGAGAACGGAAAACTTGGCCATAAAGTGCTGTGTTAAGAAGTTGTTAAAAGTTCACGTTTTTGGGTCACTTTATAATCAGTAGCTTGTTTTTTTTTTTAGCTTAAGTTATGTTTTTTGGACAATGCACATTTGTTTCTTCTATGTTTTATTTGCATTGCAATGTTTTCTTAATGTGCAAATAAACCTTTCTAAAGGCATGTTCATTCGTTATTTAACTGCAAGCTATATTTCAGATTTTTTTTTTTTTAACAAATTATGCTTTAAAAAAGCCTTCCCAGTGTAAATGACACCTATGGCAATACATCACACAATAAATTTATACATTTTTCTAATTGTTTGTAACTACACCGTTTCTAAATTGCCGGTTCTATCAGCAGGCTTTACTGTCTTGGAAATTGTGTTATGTTCTCAACTTTTCACTACATAAGGATAGACTATAATTTGAACAGTAATATTACTGTTAACAATAAAATTATATATAAAGAGAAGTGGACTGAAAGAGGTATGGTCTTTGTTAGATGAGAAAGGTAATAAAAGGTTATGACAACATCCTAAGGGCAAAAATCTTTTCACGTCAAATACTAAAACTGTATTTCTGGAGTAAGGGCTTTTCCCACAGGTACAACTGAGTTACTGAAATGTCTCTTCTAGGCTATCAAAATGTTAATGTTCAAGTACCTTGTTTAAATGTTGGTGGGATAACAATAACAGACATTAAGGAAAGAACGTAAAAGCTGTGATAAGATTTCACCCAAAAAGAAACCTTTTTGAAATTCACAATTAGATTATCTATACAGGCATAATGATTATGTCCCTTTCAATTCTGTACTTCGAAGATCAGAGAAATCCTTTTTAAAACCTTGCGTGACATTTACATATGTTACACAATCATTTCCAAATGTATTGACATAGATATTCAATGCACCTTTTGTGGTAGTGTGGTGCATTTATTTTGTCATTGCACCTCCTCATCTGTGTTCTGGAGAGACATAGAGAAGTTTGTTTATACTAACAAAACTGGACACTCCCTATCAAATATGCCTAAAGACATTATTACTAAATTCAATGTAATAATAAACCTTTGAGTTACATATCAAATCTTGTAGTTGGTAAATTTCACATACATATGGCAAGATTCTCCAAGTCCTTCCCAAGCCTGAATATTTTTTCCAGTTCCAATTTGTAACCCTTATGACAAATAACAAAAGTGAACCCACACTGTTATACTTTAAATAATTATTTTCTGTTGCTCCTGCTTAAGGTATATTGACTTTTACTGATGTTATTGCTTATTTACAGAAAGTTAGTTAATATTTCCATATTTACTTTGATCGATATCTAGTTTCCTTTCCCATATTGAAATCTTGATTTGTACAAGAATTTCCATCCATTCCATCTCCACTATCTTTAGACATTAGGTCGATTTATATTGTTCTTGTGATTTATTTTTTTAGGCAAAAGGCGTATGTATGGTTTGATCTTGAATCTAACAACTGAACGTCCAATGCGTGAAAAGAAAGAAGCCGCGCATGCGTAGCACGACAACATTGATAACAATTAAAGCAGGCATTTGATGTGCCGCCACAATTTAATGCAGATTTTGCCTGCAGTTAAACCCCCTTCCACAAGACAGCACTTGTTGCCTTTAAACCAAGAGGCCTCTCCCTCGTTTAAATTGTGGCATTAACATTTGAGTAGGCTACATAGCCTATTGCGAAGTACAAAAATGCATATGATTAATGGTTGCACTATTTTTCAATTTCCGCTAATATTTTCTATTTTCTAATCTATTACAGGACAACCCCTAATCTGGTACCATCTACAATATAAATTGACTAAATATAATAAAGTAATCGATTTCCTATAATCCCACATAAATATCAGCGATGAACACCTCTCGTTTGCATCTACCATCATAACACAGCAGGCCATTAATATGATTATCTGTTCTACCTGAAGGTGCAAATATTCAAATTATAATTCACAGGTTACAACGCAAAAATGGCCATGAGATAACGCAGCGGGAAATAGATTTGCCATTGTGTTAAACAGGAGACCCACCTGTAAAAGCGGTCATCTCGGTAAGGTGTCAGGTCCTCCTTCAGCTCGTTGTAGGCCTCCTGTATCTTCCTACAGAAGTATTTCAGCTCGCTGTACAGAGGGTTTTCCAAGCCGGACGAGTAGTCGTTGTCCATTATTACATTGAGCTGGCGGCTGAAAATGGCGATGGGGAAACAGCCCGCGGCCTGTAGAGAACAGCACAATGGTCTGTCTGTGTTGTTGTGTCGTTTAATCGAAAGTGCAGCCGAAGCTGTTTCATTTGTGTCGGTTCAAAGAAAGAAAAGAAAAAGCCTGTTTAAAAAAAAAGATGAGGGGGCGGAAGCACAAAGCCGACACGCGGGAGGACGGTCACGTGACTTCAGCACCACGGACAGAGACAGACATGGATGCCACAGTGGTATCAATATTAAATAAGACATCAGTGCTTTGGATGTATGGCTCCAAAGACTGACATGTCTATGAAATTGGAGTCTTTTTTGCTGTAACAACCCATCAGTGATCAGCTAAATACCTAAACCTAAATTAGAGTCTAGTCGGGGTGTGGAAAATCCCAAATTGACTCGTACCTGTTATACAGCGTGTTTTGTATAGATCTCTCTACCAGTCACACTGACTTATATGATGACCAAGTAATCACATCTTACACCAAAACTAAGATATCATGAGACTGGGCCCGTTCGTCCTGAGAAAAGCTATAATAGACGACCCCAATATAGCTTTATCTCCTAGAAATCAAAACAAAAACTTACATTGCAATAAATTGGAAGGCAATTATGCCACTAAGATTAGAGTCACAGACAACTCATAATTATGAGTTACTAAATCATAATTATGGTAATGTTTCTCATAAATATGAGCTATTGTAGCCTAACTCAAAATTGTGAGCAATGACAAATCTTTTCATACCATTTTAAAATCATGAGAAATCTTAGTACGTCTTTAAAGAGTTCAGGGTCTTGGTCCTGTGCATGCTCACTCCTGGCTTATTGGGATGCTTGAATGGAACTAGGCCATTGTTTAAAAAAACAAAAAAAAAAAACAACAACGTTTCACCTGTGCCTTGCCTATGATCAACATGTCTGCTGTTTGAGACTATAGAGCCACCTTGAGTAAACTTTATACCAACTTCTGGCTAGGTTTGAACAACGCCACCTCGGAATTCAGCAATACTACTGCATATATTTAGGAGACAGACAGATTTTCTTTTCTGAAACAATGACGTTTTATTCAAAAGATGTGTGACATATACAATTATAAAATAATTTACATGGCATGCCTAACTATCCATTCACTATAAACGTTCAGTCACCAAATCAGACTCAGATTCTTTTCAAGTGTTTTTGTCATTTATGTCTACATCTACAAATACAAAGCACATATCTTTTCTAAAGAAAAGCCAAAATCCTACAATATCTACAAACAGGTCATTCTCATGAAATCAGTTTAAAGTAAATCCTTAACCTAAGTCCATAGGCAATTCTGAACATGAACTCGGTGGCTTACACTTCTGTGAACGGGGGGTGTGTGTGTGTGTGTGTGTGTGTGTGTGTGTGTGTGTGTGTGTGTGTGTGTGTGTGTGTGTGTGTGTGTGTGTGTAAGAAGCCATGACCACACACGTTTAAAGATAATAGATTTAACACTGATGGGATTGGTAGACTGCACAGTTGAATACAGACACACCTTGACTTGACAGGTACACTCTACATAACTAGTCTACCGACTACACTAAACTGGGCACTTACTCATTCACATCTTTTCCATCCAATGCAAACTTCAGAAAACACAGAAAATTTGCCCGTTCCCAACCTCCACGTTCCCATCTCACAACTTGTAGCAGATTTGTAACAACACAAAGAAACGTTCAGAAAACTCCACAATATACAGTATGTATAGATACTATGTCTCCTTTAGGAAATAATCTCATAAATAAAGTGTACAGACCAGCAACTGAGATGCTGAACTAAAGGAACGGTATCAAACTGTGGTCAAAAAGTGATGACAAAGGTTTTTATTCCTCTAAGAAAATATTGCACAACTAACACAAAAAGAAGGATACTTTCTTTATGGCATGCTCATGTTCTTCTCATTTTTTTCTTCTTTTTTTTTTTTACACAATCAGTAGAGACTTTTTAAAAAAAATCCAATCCCCATCCCTATAATCCCGTTCTGACAGACATGCATCTCATTGTGATATGTAAAGATCGCACTAAAGAATGTAATAATCTCATCCATTAAGAGACCAAAACAGAGCCAAAGTGACTGATTTCTTTAGTCAAGAATAGAGTTAAACTTCCCTCTTTTTTACCCCCAACAATAAATTTAAGCAAATGTATATTTTGGCACAAATGTTAGAGGTGACCCTTATCACACCTACCTAATGTTATCACGCCTAAATTCTACTGCCCTTTTCTTTCTTTACTGATTTGGGCAACCATCTTTTTTCAAATAAAGCCCTTTTCAGATATTTGCAGTGTGCCTAATAATTTACTCCTGCCCACACTCCTACCAGCTGGCCCTGCTCTGCTCCTTAGTTCAACACAAACAAGCTTCACTGCCTGAAAGAAAGAAAAAACAAAAAAAACAGCTTTTCAGATTTCAGTGTCATCTTATTAAATGAACAGATTTCAATAGCTTCATCCTTCATTGGAGTTCTGACTTCAAAGATTCAGTGACAATGATTTCAGCTTAACTGTTAACCTTTTGTTGTGGTTGTAGCTGTTGAGTTAAACAGTACAACAGCTTCGCTCCACACCTGAAATTAAACTTAAAACACAGTGGAGACAGGTGCAAACAGACATCTGTCAAAGTCACCCAAGTCAACAACATTTACATATGACTTGATATGTATTTACATGCCTTCTGAACAGAGTATGAAATGGCATATGTGAAATATACAAAAATATTTCCTGTACCTTGCTTACATGTTTAGTGTGGTCTTTAAGAGCAGGGAAAGTCATTTCCCAACTACACACTCACTTCACAGAAGTGACAGCAAGTGACAAATCACTTCATACCAGAGTTATTCAATCCAGGCCAGACTTCTTTTGGGCCCATGTCACCATATGTAGGATTCACTAAATACAGGATATGTCAGTCAAAGCTTTTCTGTACGCCCCACTTACCTGAATTACTCCAGAATACACAGCAATATTTAAATTCAGCCAGCAGTCTCCCAAAAAAATCAGGTAAGATGAAAACCATGTTGACAGAGTATGAAGATTGTATATCACAAACAATGACAATAATGTTAAAATTCATATCCGAATAGATAAACCAAAAACATTTACATATAAATTAATGAATGTAGTAACATTTTTTTTTTTCCTTCAGAGTCCCAGGAAACCATGTGGAAAAGACTGCAGTTCACCACATCTATATTTACTCCTCGACATTCCCAAGTTTTTAAACAGTGACGTACTTTTCACAATAGTGAAAAGTGTGAACTCTTAGTAGTGCTCCTAAATGATGCATAAATCTAAGCCTCAATTCCAGCCAAGACAGATTGAGATAGTAACAAAAGAAATGGCAGAGAGCAAAAAAAAGACCCTCCTAACCTCCACCACGTTTAGTCATTTAAGAAAATCCTAAAAGCAAAAGCAGTATAATAAAGTAGTAACTGTTTTACTTAAGGTTTGTACAGCAATGGATTTCAGTGCCCAGTAGTACCTGTGCGCTCTGGGAAAAAAAACTACTTTGATCTCCAGAGTGTGTTTTTCAAGTATTACTGCTGCGTCTTTTGAAAACTGCACCTTGACAATTCCTCTCTCAGTTAACCGATAGGTTATCATGTCAATAAGCTTCTTCTAGCTAAAGCAGCATTTATTTGCATGGTGATTACCAAAGCTCAGCTCTTTGGCCCTACATGCACTGCAAGGTGCCACTGACTGCCAAATGGAGCAGATCTGAGTGCATCCTTGGCAAATGCAGCCAATGTTTAATGCACCTCTAGTGGCAGCATTGTCTAGTGCAGCGTGATTGTATCTTTCTCTCTCTGACCAGGGCTGATTTTAGTCTTCTCTCCAAAATCAAAGTTTATTAATCTCAAATGAAACAACTGTGCCCCTTCAACAGATTGCATTTAAATCCCAGATATAACTCAGGGTAAGTAGTGAGGGGAGATCTCATTTGAGGCGTTGAGTAACATTGGCTAAAGCCACTGCAAAGGCCTGTACAGCAGAGAAGGGATACTGAAAGTCCAGGATGTAGGCATTGCCATCAATCCTGCCAAACTGCATCACCTGTGTAGAAAAACAAAGTTAATACCGACTGTAGGCAAAGAAGGCACTATCATTAACATTATGTCCTTCTGCACACTGTATTTCAAATCACTAATACTAAATGATAATTTCATTATGAGGATAACATGCATTGAGTGATATTTCTTGAACTACAGCTCTCTTACCTGTCTGCCCTCCAGTTCAATTTGAAAGTTCTTGGCAGACTCCTGCGTGACACGCCCACCAAAGTCCAGCTGGTAGACCTGTGTGGCTTCATTCCACAGTGGCTGCTTATTAGCCATGACATACACAAACCCCTGGCTGCCCAGCCCTCTGTCCTCCTTCTCATTGGCCTTTCGACACTTGATCTCGTCCAGTTCACTGGCAGCCCTCAGGTTCCTCTTACTCTTCCAGCCCTTCTTACCGCTCTGGCACTGATTGAGCAACTCATCCCCGCTGATGAACAGCTCTGGCTCACTTTCTGAACTGTCTTGGAACTCACTATTAGCAGTGGCCTTACTCAGCTTCTTGGCCTTCAACTGCTGCTCTTTCTGTCCCTTCAGCTTCTTCTTGTCCCTTCCTCCCAGCCGTGGACTGGAGATTAGTGAGTTAAAATCACCCAAAGCTCTGCCCTCCTTTTTCGACTTGCTCCCTTCAGCCAACGGTGGCACATTAGCCTCCTCAGCTCGCCCATCCGCCCGCTTGCGGTTCTTCTTGCTTAACTTCTCAGACCGCTGTGGCAGAGGGCTCTCAGTCAAGGACAGCACCTCCTGAAAACCTTCCCCTGCCTCTGCCATGGCTTCTTGTAATCCTCCGTGGCTCTGCAGCTCTGCTGGTGGTGGTGGAGGGGGTGGTGGAGGGGGTGGGGGAGGAGGAGAGACATTTTTGACATTTTTGTCAACTGCCATGTGGGAGGCTTTGGGTGGTAGTGGCACTGCAGGATTGGGCATAGGCGGGCAAGAGTTATAGGTACCCCAAGGAGTGTGAAGGGAAATTGGGGGAATGGGAAGCCCAGCACAAGCACTTCCTCCTGGATACATGGGTGGGAGAGGGCAGCAGGCTAGGTTTGCCAGGTTTGCAGGGTAACCTGGCGGTAAGACTAGGGTTGCATCCTGCTGTGAGAAGGGTACTGGTGCCACCATCTCCTTTGGGGAGGAACAGGGGCGTGGTGACCCTGGAATAGGCTGGAGCTGGGCTCCAGAATAGGCAGTTGCTGGAGGGTATTGGAGAGAGATTTGGTAGCCTGCAGCTGCTGCAGCAGCTTGAAATGATGCAGCACTGGGGCTAGTGGGGGACTTTGGAGAGAGGACAAAAGGCAGCCTGGACACATCCAAGTGCTGAGTTGGGCTTAGAATAAGTGGGGGTGGTTTGTGGGGGCCAGGGGGGCCAGTGGGATTCAGCGTTGCTGTCCGTTCCTGAGGAACCCACACCTCCTCTGTGGCAGCAGGGTCCCACTGATAAGGAGGTGGGCGTTTGACAACCAGTCCTGATGCATCATTTCCTCCTAGCGCCAGATGCCTCAGTGACTGGTTCAGTGTTTCATCCTCAGTAAATGCTGAATTAACATAATCACCCCTGTCTCTGTTACTTCCTCCTCCTGTTGCAGCCCCAGATCCTTCAAAAGAGCTCAGCAGGTTGTAAGAGGACTGGGAGGCCAGAGGAGCAGTGCTGTTGGAGTGAACAATAACTGTGCTGTGTGGAGCCCCATTCCCTGGAGGGAAATCCTGTCTGATAATTGTTCCTCCTGCTATTCCATTAGCGCTCCCTGAGGCAGTGCCTCCAACACTGGATCCACTGCTACACTGACTACATGTATATAAGGCTGTTGGCACCCTCTGTTGGAACGACGCTGCTAGTGCACTACTATTTTTAGCCTTGGGAGGCAGTGGTCTGGGCGGTTCCAGCATCTGGGAAACTTTGAGAGCGGCCTCTCTGCTATTCCTCCTGAGAGTGGCATGGATCAGGCTGCTGTCGAGCCTCTGTCCTGGGTTCCTGCCAACAGCACTATTCTGATTGGCTGGGTCAGGGTATGGGGGCGGGTCTCCACTGGGAATAGAATAGCGTGGTGCAGTGAGTCTGTTGAGAGTGGCAGAAGTGTAGGGCAGCTGGATCTTCTTGTCAGCCGAGGAAGAGGATGACGAGGAGGTGACCCTGAGAGTGGCAGAGCTGCCAGGTCCCTGGAGTGTATAGACATTCTGATTGCAGACAAGGCGTGTTCGTGGACGACATACTTCCTCCACATTCCCACTGCTGTCAAATGTTGTTATCCTCTCATATCCCAGTGGTGTGGGGTACTGAGCTTGTTGCTGCCCTGAAGGATAAAGTGGGAACTCTCCCTTCTTCAGCCCAGGATCACCAGGAGGAGGAGTCCCACTAGTGCCCCCTCCTGTTCCAGAGGCAGCATTGGAGGCAGCAGTGGAGGCTGATGCTGAGGCAGCAGCAGCAGCTGCTGCAGCGGCCACAGCAGCAGCCACTGTCCCGGGGTATGGGGGAGGAGGGTTCATCTTACTGAGCTCTAGAGGAGCACTGAACACCACTGTATCACCCTCAGCCAGCTGTGGAGTTGAACGAGTAGTTTTAATTTTCAGTAGGTGCTCATGTTCACCCCCTACTGCTCTCTCAACCACTAAATCAACAGGCGGATGAGGGATCTGTATTTGCAGCGCCCCTGACTGGAGCTGGTGCACAGCTGCACCTGAAGGCTGTCCTGATGACATAGAGGGAACAGGAATTTGAATTTGGAGCTGCTGCTGAAGTTGATGGTGGTGCTGCTGTTGTTGCATGTGATGCTGCTGCTGCGATTGCTGTTGATGATGAATTTGTTGCTGTTGCTGGAGGTGCTGCTGAATTTGTTGATGCTGCTGTTGTAGTTGTTGCTGTTGCTGCATGTGCTGCTGGAGCTGATGTTGATGCTGCTGCTGTATGTGTTGGAGCTGCTGTTGAATGTGCTGTTGCTGAAGCTGCTGCTGCTGTAACTGCTGCTGCTGTTGTAAGTGTTGGTGCTGGAGCATCTGCTGCTGTTGGAGTTGCTGCTGCTGCTGCTGCTGTTGGTGGAGTTGCTGCTGCTGCTGAAGCTGTTGTTGGTGGTGCTGAATTTGTTGGTGGTGTTGTAGTTGTTGTTGGTGCTGCTGCTGCTGTTGTTGATGGTGACTTGATTGCTGTTGCTGTTGTGAAGGATGATGAGAAGGTGGAGGTCCCACCATTAGGCGGCCCATTTCTAGTCCCCCAAAGATGACCTGACCAGGACTTGAGTACCTGGTGGGAACCGTGTACTGGGCTGTCAGGATGGTGTCCTGGCTTTGGTCTGACCCACTAGCAGTAGCCCCAGCAGGATTTGCTGTGGAATTTGTTAGGACATCCAGCTGAACATTTTGATTAGCTAGGAGTGACTGGACCAGACCAATGCTTTGTGCGGGGGACATGGCCTGGGCGGGACTATGGATGGGGGCAATAGGGATGTTGACAGTGCAGGGCGGGTTGTCATCAGCACCACCAGCAGGGCCTGAGACAGGCAGGTCATCTTCATCCTCACTGAACACGTTGGGGCTGAAGACTGGCAGATTGATGTAGTCCATGGAGATCTTACGCACCTCTGGCAGGTAGATGGTCATCTGTCTTGGTTGCAGATGAAGGAGGCTTGTCTTATAGATGACTACAGGGAGAGGGACAGGGTAAGAATGATTTTTTAAAAAGGCAATTAAGAAATGGGACTAATTAAATTAATTACTTTTTTATTCATTCAATGCTAAAGGAAACAAGGAAGTTGTCGTTTGGTTACCTGCACCAAGATTGGTTGGCAAGAAATTGGCAAGCCCTACAATCTTAAACTTTGTTCCCCAAATATTAGATGTGACCTGTGCCAGGTAATTTTGCTGCAAGACAGGAACAAAGATAATCATATTATTTTCTATGAAAACATTTAAACAATGTACAGAATAAATACATTTATATAAGTGAAACGTGTGAGCTTATCATCAAAACATACTGCACCCACACCTCAACACACAATCTACACTGCGATAGGTGATCGCAGTGTAGCTACATCCAGGGGAAAATAATGAATTAATCCCAAATCATTTGATTTTTACCTGAGTGATATCATCTAGGGGAAATTCCCTCCGTGTTAGACTAGGTGACCCAATCGATGGTTTCCGTATAGGTAACCGCGGCGACCTTGAGATCTCTTGTGTAGCACGGGATAGTTTGGGAGATTTTCTGGGATCAATGTTGATCCTGTTGGTAAAGGGACAAACTAAGTCTCTACAGAGAAAGTAGCAAATAAAAAAAAGAAGGTTTAGGCATGCAGTGGACCAAAACTCAAGTGCAGAACATTTCAATGGAATCTGACATTTATGTAAAAGGGTGAATATATAGGAAGGAAGATTTCAACTGCTGGGATGTCACACTAAAACACATTAAAAAGTAAGTTAGAAAGTTAGTTATTAAGTTATTTAATTCTGATGTGTTGGAGGATGTGAGGAGTGACAACAATCTAAGACATCTTAATGCATTCTTTGCTTCTCTGCTGTGACAGAAGAATCTAAATAAACACTGAATAATCATGTTACTGTTTAAAAAAAAAAAAAAAATCTAGATTGACACAAAAATTATTTCTTAATTCAAAAAAATTGAATCGTTATGAAATATGTAAACCAAGCCACCTTGACTTGATTTATTTAATATTGTGGGGAGAGAACCAAACAATCTCTTTTCCATTTCACATGGACAGTTGTTGGGTCAAAGAACCAAATGTCAAACACACAAAAAAGGAAATGTTAGTTAAAGAAGGCATGCTGCAGTACACACTGGTCAGGTCTCGGGTTACCTGGGCAGTTTAGGGGATTTGCTGCCTCTGGATATCTTTGGAGATTTCTTGCCAACCCAGTCATCGCTCAGCTCAATGTCACTGGAGTCTGAGCAGTTACAGCTGTCAATCATGGCAGATATCAGACTGTTGCCGTATATCTCATCTGAAGAGAGAAAATAAGATGGAGGATGGAAAGAATGGAGTAAATTTTAGTAAATAGATTATACATGTGTAGATTAAGATCAATTTTACTAAATACAGCTAATATGTGGTGTTATTTGTTCTCTTATTTACAATGATGCAGCAAATGTCTAGCATGTATGTTAAATACAAAATAACGTAATTTAAATTATTTTGCCATTTTAGAAGGTTATAACCATGTGGTCTAAATCAGAGAGGAGAAATGCAGAAATGCACTTTAACAACCTGCAGGAGGGAATCTTCATAATTTTTACAAAACATGATGTCAGCAGCAATCTTCCACCATTTCTACAGATTAACATTTAGACCCAGTCTGTCCAAACCATTGTTTCAGTGGTTTCAAGTCTTTTCTTTTTCATTATTCACATGAAGTCTGTGAACTACTGCTGCTCCAGTTTAGGTCAAGCTAATTTATTTGTTGGATATTAAAGTGTGGATGGGCTGGAACCATTTTATGGCTGGCTTCATTTATCACTGCGTGGGGACGGTGCGGGTTGATTTATGAGGAACCCAGGGGCCATCAGAGCCCTCATTAAGCAGCTTTTAATTAACATGGGCCCAGTCTGCCCTATGTGACTAAAACATAGTCGCTCTGAGTGCCAACTCAAGAAACTCAAATAGCTGGAAAAGTACTGGAGCAGACAAATATGTCTGAGAGGAATACATTTAGCAGTAATACATTTTGGTTCTTGCACAGAGCAGTAACAGCGCACCAAACAAATTATATGGGAGTAACATTTTCTAATATTTTATTATTAGAATTCACCCATTTAAATGGAAAGAATGAGAAAAATCTGATTTAAAAAAAAATAGTCTTACACTGTATGTAATCATTCCCACATACTCCTATTAAATATATTCCATAAATGCAAAGCTCAATTTTATTAGCTTATATTTATTAGCATATATGGTATATACAAATGTTGTATTTATGTTAAAACAGTTGACTTGAATGTTCACAGTCTTACTATTTAGATCGTACACAGGACAACTATCTTCTGTTAGGTTGCCAGTATGACAAAAGCTCAGTTTTACCTGTTTTTCCATCTGTCTTGGGATCCATGATGACAAATTCAGGACGAAGTTTACTTATGCGTCTGCCTTTGAGGATAGGCACCAGACCTCCAAGGTACTCCAAGTACAGAGTGTAGCAGGGCCCCCCCACCTCAGGGTTATCCTCCGTACGCTTCATGGTACAGTGCAGACGCTCATTTCCAGCTGTTGGGTAGCTCACAAAATCACGCATGTTGTTGGGATCTGGGATGGGGGGCTGAAAGAGAAAATATGGGGTTGTATATTGTTATTGTGTAGTTTATTGCTATTCAAGTTGGTTATGCTAAACAACACTTTGCCTGGGCTTATCTCAGTCAAATTATGACTTGCTGTCTCAGAAGGTGACATCAATCACAGCACTGTTATAGGTCTTCAATTATTTTGGTGGTTAAAATGGATCCAACACCCTCCTGTTCTGCATTACCTTTATGGTGGGGGCGAAAGCAGTAGTGACATAAGAACAGAGGCGGGAAGGCATGGTGAGCTTGGCAACATCTTTTTCCTCCTTCACTGCTGTGGCGATGCCCTGCTGGCAGAGTAGCTGTAGGCTGGCAACGCGGTGCTCAACTCGCACAACGTAGAGCGCCGGGCCACATGCCAAGAACAGACGAGAGTCCCGGTGACCCCAGCACAGCGTCGTAATGGGGCGCTGCAGGGTGATGGAGAAGATACATTGGAGAGAGGATTAAGATTGTTTTGTCACAATTTACTGCATACTGCACCAAATCATTTCAAAAGGTTAATGTTCAGCATAAAAGATGGGTGAATGTTAAGGTTTCTGGCTGTGATGAAATTATTTCTTGAACTTTGCAGGCATATCTTCAAATAACTTTTATACTTTTAATCATCTTGGAAGGTTTGACACATGCTGCAACACCTTGAATCCCAGAATGTGCAATCAACTCAGCGTTGGCTATCTCATAGAACTTGATTGTGTTACTTCTGTAAAATCAAGTTTTTAACAGATGCTACATATCAGTGCTTTGTAGTTTCTAAATTTAAAACCACATTTATATTAGTAACTTCACTTTGTTACTTTATGTTAATCTGTTACTGTAAAGGCTAAGCCCTGGCTTTAATCCCCTGAGGTGCTGTCCTGGGGTTGAGTAATTGATGAACCTTTTTACCTTGTGTGATTGATGAATGTACAAGCCGTATTTGCAGTTAAAACTATTAGTTTCAATTTATTTTTATCCATTTCCATTGACAATTTTCATTGTATATGTGCGCATGCGTATGGTCGAAAACTTTCACTGCTTCCAGGTAGCATATTGGCTCTTACAGTTACTTTACACCCTCACCTCCATTGCACCTATCGGACTCTGGGGTTGGCTATATTTCACACACTACACAGTGATCATAGTGAGCAGGGCGTTTAGAAAAGGGGTGACAAAGACATGTCTGATGATGACATGTAGGAAAATTATAGTTAAAGTGAAACAATGTAATTGATTGAACTTTTATTCAAGAAGCTCAGAATAAAAGTTGTAAATCCAATTTTATCTATTCATAATTAACTTGTTAAAGTGATGCTAAAGATTATTTTGATTTTGCATATTTAAAGCGTGAGGTAATTATTTTTAGTCAAATAACACATGATGCAGTTTTACGACCAGTAAAAATATTTTTAACTGGTAAATTTTCTCAGTTTACCTGCCATTGGCAGATGAGCCAAAAAGTCAAGAGGTCTAAGGTCTTCAAATGTATACTGATGTAGAGTCCAATCATTGAGTCAGGGAAGTAAAATACATAAAATGCAAGGTTGAGGAGACACATTATAAATTACATTAATTAGGTAAGACTTGTTACCAAAAAAAGCGAGTACAGTGACTCGTTAGCCAAGTCTGGCACTGTTAAATGATCACCTGTGCTGGTGTGTCCAGTGTGTAGATGTGTTCACCCCGAACGTTGTAGAACTTGACAATGGCGTTTCTGGTGGGGGGAGGACAGGAGGGGTCGGGGGAGAGGAGGGTCCTCTCCATCCCTGCCACTGCAAGGAGGTCCCCCTGCGAACACCACTGGACCACCACATCTACAGCACATCAAAAAGCATAATGTTGTGAACACTAACATATACAGCTAATTTTGACAAAAGACAAATACAAAATTCCTTGAGACATGTGTTGTTTTTTTTTTTTTAAATAAGTATAAACAGGTGAGCAGGAAAAGCAATTAATCAAAAAAAAAAGAGACAAAATTGCTGGAACACTTGGGCATGCATTAATGAGGAGTCACCTACACACACCTTTCAGGCCCGTGCGGATGAGGGTCGGAGAGAGGTCATCGTAGTTGTTCATCAGGCTGATGTCTCCAGAGGTGAAGCTGACTGTCAGCAGGGGTTTCTGGCTGTGCACTGAGAAGAGACACAGGACAACACAAGCATCTTAAAACAGGCAGTGTGAGAGCAACACAATGAGGTCAGAGACAGTTTAAAGTACATGGTATCAACCGCAAACTGTTCAGCTATAAACAAAACTATTGCCTGCATGTTTTACATTTAAGTAATCTGATCCATGATAGTGGATGTCAACCAATGGGACAACTAGTGTTAAAATCCTACACCCCTGTGCACTTAAGAAATTCTAAAATCAACTTCATCTAGGGGTTTAACTTTATATTGCAAAACATAGAATACATAACATGAAGGCTTATTACATCCAGGATCTAGCCTGACATTGAATCAGGGAATCCAAAGACAATAATTTGGCAATCATTTTGATAATTGATTCTTTTTTCAAGAAAAAAAGATGCCAAACATGACCTAGTTTCAGTTATGTGATAATAAACTAAATATTGTTTGGTTTGTTGGTGTTGGTTGGACAAAAGGGACATTTCACAGACCAAACTAATAATCTGCAGATAAATCGACAATGAAAGGAATCGTTAGTTTCAGCCATAAATGGAGGTATCATAGTGGAAACCTACAGAGGAGGAGATGACTAATATGCATTTCTAGAGTGGACCATAAAAGACTCTCCCTCTCTGTTTATTTGTGTTTAGAGGTAGTTGGGGACTGTTATGAGAGAGGCAAAGACAGTTCCACATCCTTGGCAGTTTTCAGTGATATACCGCTGTGTCCTATTCCCAAGAATACATATTTGCACTAACACACACTCCCTGCATCTCGCTGCTGCACTTGTAGCTACAAACAAGTGGCATTTTCAGTCAAACTGCTATAAATAAAACACCTCCAGACAATCACCCATATATTTCCCATTAAAACATCCTTGAGTCTGTCCTTTCACATGGTCGTGCAATGACCCAAATACTAACACAAATTAAATAACTACCTCTGTTTTTGACTTTCAGCCCAAAACAGTTACTACTTCCCTATAGTAATCAGTTTACAATAGAAGTTGCATTAAATCAGATATATAATGCTGCTGTAAATGCAGTGTGCTGTGCAGTGATAATGGGTCATCATCATATATCATGACAGAGTGATCTGGCAGGCAGAGGAAGAAGCGGCCTGGTGTCTCAAGTCAGGTTGTCGACTTGAGAGATAATTTCTATTGTGGCCAATCAATTGCTATTGACTGGTTTAATTAGCGAGTTAGAGCATAATCAGTGTTCCAGCTAATGCAAGCACTTTTCAGCTTAACCACTTGGCCCATGGTGAAGGGAGGGAGAAAAACAGCAGGAGGAGGACAGACCCTCACCAATACAGCCTTAGCAACTGGGACTAATTAAGCTCAAGAGAAAAGGAGGCAAAAAGACAAAACAGGAACCAATAAAAATTAGGTTGTTATGTGGACTGTTCCTAATTACTACTAATGTATATCAGCACAGGAAGCCAATTCTAGAAAAGCTGACATGGCTTGCATCATTAGAGGATTAACAAAAATACTTGAATCATGACAATTGGAAAATAAGTTAGATGGAGGGGAATCTCCAAGTGGGGATTAGATGTTTATCACTTCAACTGTTATCTATCTGTATCTGGTAATGAGAGCAGCTTTGGACAAAATGCTAACTATAGCATGCAGTCAATGGAGGTATCACATTTTAGGTACCAGGGCTATATTCTTGACAGTGCAGGTAAACTTATTCTAGGAGAGTCCTAGGGGATTTGGTTAAAGAAAGCACCACTGAAAACACAGTCAGAATAGATCTTTCACATTGTATCTTCATTCAAGACAATACACCCCTTTTCCGGTTAGAGGCTGTGATTGTCCACTTGAGCATACCGTTAAGTGTGCCGCACATGAGGAGTCTAGTGACGTACACACTTGCACTGTGACGGTTGCTGCTGTTATGACAACAGCTACTGCACCAGTAAGAGCAAACCAGGAGGTCCAGTGCTGATGGCTGCCCAATGTCAGGAGAGTTCTCTTTCACTACGCAACCTCCGTCACCTCCTGCTCTACATCTTTCACCGCAGCCTCCCACCCACCTTACATTTGGTTACACTCTTTTGTTTTAATGCATCTCTCCCTCTTTGTCTTCACAACAGGCAGAGAAGTGGGAAACAGTTAATATTCATCTTCCCACTCCTGAAGCTTCATTAAATGGCCCCCATTGCCTGTGAGATCAGTATCACAAATATCTTTCTTTCACAGTATGGCTAGGACAACTTGCCATACTTATCACATTTTTTCATGTAGCTAGACAAAACTATAATGTGATTCTTTCATACCACTAGTGTATATTCTGGGATGGTTTTCATTTTTTCAGAAATGTTGGAGGTGTAACTGCTTGTACCATTATTTAAAAGATCTGCCATAGCCTTTATTAAATGAACAAACCTGAGGGATAGTGAGTATACAGGTATTCTTTATTCAAGAACATGCCAATTGTGACTTTCTACCCATGTACAACTAAACAGGACAATAGACAGGTATATAAACATGACAAAGACAGTCAAAAGCATAGAGAGAGTTAATGGCTGGCTCCATTTGTAGTTCAGAAGTACACAACTGAAAATATTTTATGGTCTGAGCCGTTGCTTTTCATGATTTGTTAATTTATCAATTATCATTTCTCTCTTTTGATAATATGATCTGCATATTTAACTAATGACTTGACAGAAGGCCCGGGCACAGTTCATGTACACCTGTTTCCGAGTCTAAAAGATTCATGAGAATACCAGAGGGGTCGAGGATACCAATGATAATGTAGTGCAGATCTAGCAGGCATAGTTTGTGCCCCCACCTGGAAATCTTTATAGTTCCCCTTGGAATAAGGGCATGAGGAAGAATTGATGGAGCATTAAAATATGGAGGTAAAAGAGGATATGAGTTGAAGCTCACTGATTATCCTGCATCTGCCTTCTTCTGTGCAGCAGAACTGGACTACTGTACCTCTGCACTATACTCCCTATAGAAACAACTCTTTACTTGGAAAACTTGTATTGCCCTCCAGTTCTACATCAGGTTATACTCTTAAATCATGTCTACACTATTTCAGTTGGGTGCTGAAGGAAGCCACAAAGTGCCTTCTATTCAGATCAAACCCTGAACAACTTACTTTGTGGTGGGGAGTAGTCGTCGGAGTCCGTGTCGCTCCCACTGCTGTCCTCCACCAGGAAACTGGGATAGTTCCAGGACATGCTGACGATGCCATCCGACTCATGCAGCAAAATATGGGCCAGCATGCGCCCATGGCAGTCCATCACTATCACCTGTCCATCTGCAGTACCAAACAGCACCTAGAGTGAAATAGTGAAGGGTTATTAGGAAGATGAAAGACAAAGACTTGACAGAAATGTAACACAAAGACAACAGAACAAAGATAGAAAGGAGATGACAGATAAAAGGAAGCACAAAGCCAAGAGAAATGCGTATCACAAGGAAAACAACTTTGAGAAATAGACATAAATGGGATGAAGGTGATGAACAAAGACAGACACATATATAGACTGAATGTTTGATAATGTCCAACTTGAGCTGACAATTTAACAGCATGAAAGCAAAATCACAGCCTAACAAAACCAAAACCCATTCAAGTCAGAGGATGCTTGCTGTCACTCACAGATGATCTCCCCTCAGGACCAGTCTTGCCTTCTGAATGACAAGTTCACTTACTAAAAGTGGCAAATGAAAACCTAACACTTCTACATCTATTAGCATTCAAAAGCTGGCATAGTGCTGGGTGGAAAAGTCGTACCCATCACAATTCTGTGGGTGTGTGTGTGTTTATCTGTTCTGTGGGTGTGTGTGTGTTTTACCTGCTGGTCATCGGGGGTCCAGATACCGCAGGTAATCTGGCTTTCTAGGTTGATCTCGGAAGACCAGTGTCTTTGCCCACTGACTGATCCCACTAGGACAAAGCCATCACGATAAGAGATAAGAGCCTGGGTGCCATCGTGGGACCAGGTGAAGTCACTCACCTAGAGGGCACCAGACAATAGTTAATGATGAAATGATGATCATGACGGATGCTAGCTTGATTCTTTTAAAGCACAGTTGATAGTTATTAGAACAATATACCTTTGTATACACCTAAACTGTTGTGTATTCTCGCAGCAGCCTCTGATGTTCATTTTAACTGTCATTTTGTAATGAAGAACTGAATCAACTACTCAACTTATGAATAAGTTGAGCAACATAACACAAAGCTGCAGTTCTTTGTCATACATGATAGTAAACTGATTATCTTTGGGTTTTGGACTGTTGGTCAAAAGAAACAAGAAATATGAGGATGCCATCTTGGGGTCTGGTGCATTAAATATTTCTAGTATTTTATAGAAAAATTCTTAATTACTCAACTAATCATTGACAGCACTCTAATGGTGGCAAAGATTAAAAGTTTTCAAAAGACTTTGAGATGTAAAAAGGAGCAAGGCCTCTAGAAGCCTCTAGCAAGACATTTACACTCTCACTTACTTTTGTCATTTTTGAAATTTTTTGTTTCATCCCAGTATTAACAGTGACTAGTACTGTCAGAATACCACAGAACAAAGTGAACTAAAAACACATGCCTTCCTGCAGACTGTTAATAATGAAAGGGTCTCCATCAACAGAAATAATGACTGCCTCTGCTAATGTCAGTTTAAATATAAACACTTGTACTTGAAATTAAACCTTAACCTCCAGGTGAAAAGAACACTATTTCAAACTGTTTATACCATGTATTTGAAGAGAGAGGCCCTTGCTTAGACTGTCATATACTAAGTGAATTGATCACAAAAGATAAGATGCCCTCAGAATGTGTCAGACTTAGCTCAGCAGATGACAGTGATTGATGGATTAGGCCTACTCATTTTATGTTCGCTTGGCAGTTATTTAAAAACGGCACTCTTAATGTCAGGGACATTTTTTCCCCCTATGTGATGCAAATACTTGATTGACATTCCATTATTTTCATGGACATCCTTGTGTAAATCACTACTTTTTCTGTATTGTTTCTGATGCTTGTTTTGCTTCCATTACGGTTCTATATTGCACTTCAACTAGCTATTTACATATACACCCCATTTTTATGAATACTATTTTTATGTCTTTATCTTCTGTGCCAATGCAGTACAACACAACACAGTACAGTAAGTACATAGCAACAAGCCTAAGTAAAAATGCACTTTTAATTGATATAATCAATATGTCCCATTTCTGTGTAATGTATTTTACCTGCGCTCCACGGTCATTGACCAGCTCCACGGACCAGCGGCCCTCATACTGGATCCAAACAAAGATCCCTCCATCTGTATCACAGGTGGCCAGTTTCTGGAAGGGCTCATTCCACCGCACCAAGACCACCTTAAAGACACAGAAGAAGAAAGGAAAGGGGAGAAAAGAGATAAAATCTTTGGTTAGCAAGGCCATTGTTAGTGACCCTGGCAGTGTTCTCTAGTGAAATAACCATTTTCAGAGAAATATGCAAATAAACTAATTCCAGATTGTGTTGTGTGTAGTATGGCAGTCAAAGAATTTAGCCCTTATCCCCTCAACTACAACAGATAATGTGAGATAATCAACACAGTGCCTTGTCAGTGCGTCCTTGATCAAGATTCCGAACCCTTGCCTGCACGCTCACTGTGAGTCGCTCTAAATTGGAGCGTCAGCTAAAATCCTTAAAATGCACAAAGTAAAATCCAAGTTCCCACATTTCAACAAGCTAAATTTAGCATTGAACCAGATGAAAATATCACAAAGTGGGTTAACCTCATTTCGAAACAGTTGCAAAGAAGCTGCTAATATCCTGCATCATACAGACAATGAGATTTAATTATTCTGTCTGTCGTCAGAGTGTTGTCTCCCCGTACCAGACATCTCTCTAAACACGGACATTTATGAGTTTTCCTCTATTTGAAACTTGATAATGTAAAGAACGGATAGCTGATGTTGTGCATGTTTCAATGCAGCAGGTTATGTTACAATACCTGAATTAAAGGGAAATTTGATCTAAAAGAGAAAGTGACAGTAAGAGAAAAGAGAATGAGGGCAAGTTAATGGACACTGAATGCAGTGATGTCTGACAGTACCTACAGAAAATACTTTACTGTGGTTTAAAGATCAGACATACAGTAAACTGTACAGCCTCTAACATCAGTGACTTTCAGATGCATGGGTTTCTGTATTTGTCAGTGGATACGGTAATGGATCATCATTAGCCTAAGGAATGAGTTGCAGAGGAGGAAGGTGTTGATCACTGGCAGAGAGCAGTATAGATCAAACTATTCATAAGCTCTTCCTTTGTCAGTGTCACCCATCTTAAAAGGCACCCATTACAATCTCCATCCAGCCCCCTCCTCTCTCTGTGTCTCTATCTGTCTGGTCTTCTGTAGCGTGACTCAGCCTATTCCCAGAGGAATAATCCTAAGCAGGGAGCAGCTCTGCTCTCACGTGGGCTGTACATGCTCAAACACACAACACAGGGCAGGTTTTAGCGGGGCTTACTCTCTCTGAGGGCGAGTCCAACAGATCAGTGGCTGAGAGTTGGATAAGCCAGCCAGCCAGTCTTGCCTTCCCACCCCCATACAACCCCCCACCCTCCGCAACAAACACACACTCCAATCTATCCATGGTCCAGTGGAACAGGTGTCACTGTGTGTTCATACGATAATCTTAGATTACTCTGAGAAGAGAAAGTTACAGAAAAGTTATGGAAGTAAAAGATCATTCTCGCTCCAGTTAAGTATACAACATTTTCCTATGCCAGTGCCACTTGACTGGTTACAGCTGCATTTACAAATACATCTTAATTAAGAAATGTTTAAGAGAAAGCACCAAGCTTTACAAGTACAGTGCTAGAAATATCTTGCTAGTTAGTGTGAATTATTTAGTAGAGAAAGAGTTTACTATAGAGGGTTAGTTAGTTTAATAATGACTAATATATGGTGGAAGAAATCCCACATAGCTTTTGTTCAGGCTGTTCCATCTTCTAAGTTAAGATATAGTATACAGTGGGGGAAAAAAGTATTTGACCCCTTGCTGATTTTGCAGGTTTGCCCACTTACAAAGAATGCAACGATCTATAATTTTAATCATATGT
>NW_025744323.1:23706-32826 GCF_021292245.1 Micropterus dolomieu
GTCCCTGATGTCCGTAGAAAGCTCTTTGGTCTTGCCCATGGTGGTGATGTTGGATGCTGGTTGTTTGGGTGTTGACAGGTGTCTTTTATACAGGTAACGAGGTGAGGCAGGTGTATTTGATGTAGATAATTGGTTGGGATTGGGGCTGTGTCTTAAAGAAAGACTAACTGGCTTGTAGGAGCCAGAATACTTGCTGTTTGGTAGGGGGTCATATACTTGTTTTTCCTCATCAGATGGTTATCAATTTTTATAAATTCATATGATGTGATTTTCTGGAATTTTCTTTGGGATTCTGTCTTTCACTGTTAGAATGTACATATGATTAAAATTGTAGATTGTTGCATTCTTTGTAAGTGGGCAAACCTGCAAAATCAGCAAGGGGTCAAATACTTTTTTCCCCCACTGTATACTAGGCAGTTTTTAAGTGCATTGTCCATGAGTACTGCTCCTATAAATCAAATCTAAACAGGGTGTGATTACAGTAACACTGGAGGTAACTCCAATTACCAATCAAATTTATTCTGCAGGGTTTCCTAACAATGTCCTATTTGTTACATCTGTTAAAGGGTGTGTTGACAGGGTTATCCCTAGGTGAACTTACAATGTTCTTTCTCACACAAACATGTTTATATGAATATACCATGTGCAGCCCTCCAGCGTAATGAGTGTACAGTAGGATTCATTGCTCTCCTGGCCTCGCTACCTCAGCAATAAGGTGTCCTGTGAACCAGATTTACAGTGTTCTCACTCCCACTCCCAGTGGTATAAATCCTAATGTTGCTCTATAGGTGCGTCTCAGCTGGCAAGCCACAGGGAAGAGGACACAATGAGACCTGGCCTGTTGCAGGTCTGCAGCTACGGTCGCTATGTCATTCTGACTGAGCTGGCCATGTTCACGGACCATTAAAAAACATCTATCATTCAGCCACAGCGGTCACCTGATGCAGCAGTGCTCACTGAGTCTAATGCTGACAAGTTCTGGTAATAGTATTGTCAGAAATAACAAATTTCTATGCTATGGATCTCATTGGGGGAATCCAAATCTGTGTTTTTACTCGAATTGTGCAGTGTGTGCGCAACCTCTGGCGAGCAAATTAATTTTCCAGATGATATTACACAACCTAATTCAGCTCCAGCCAGCTGAGACATGAGGCTTTAGATTAGGTAGGAGCTTCAGTTTGCATAACATCATTCATACACTGTACATACACTAGCAAAGAAGGGACAAAACAAAAAAAGAAAGTAGCATTGAGTGTACAAATGCCGTGGCTTGCATGGGTGCACACTTTTCTGCAGCCCCATAGAGGTGAGTATAATCTGTGTATGTGTAAATTTAGTTCAGTGTGGAGATCAGTGTGAGCTGGTCAGGCATCCCACGAGGCAAACAGCTGAGCACCTCGCTGTGACGCAGCAATCTGGGAGATCAGACGTCACATGGAGACAGACAGGATAATAGAGAGAAGCGCACGAAAGGCACGTGCGCATATGCAAACACATCCAGACTTGAAAAAACTTCATTAACTATTGCGTGCTGCATTGTCAAAGTACTGGCAAAAATGAATCACTATGCAGTTAATAATTAGAGCTTACATGCTCACAGATCCATTCAAAGTACATTAGAATTAAATAGAGCAATTTAAAAATTAAAGAGTTGTAGGAGGAGTGCAGCACGACTGAAAAAGCCTGTTTTCATGCTTGTCTTCATCCCATATCAACTGGTATCTAGTAAGAGGAAGAGACTACACATTCCTGATGCCTTTAATTCTGCTCTTTGGCCAGCGCATGGCCATTGACAACTTCTGCTTGGGAAGTTGGCACTGTCTTCACTCCTGCAGTGCCTTGCTGTTGTCATTGCAGCCCTGGCCTCTTGCTGGGACTTGAGACTGGGAGCTGACCTGACCCTAGCAACTTAACTGAAAAGACCAAATCAAATCAAGGGACAGCTTTGGGTTGCATTGGAGTCAGCAAAAGTGAGAGGACACGGTGACAGTGCACCGTCACTGTGGTGCAGTCGTGAGCACATGGGTCCATGGCAACATTGGTCCCTGGCACCAAGGACTTTCTTTTTTGCAAAGTTATAAATAAGCAAGCTGGACTGGTAAAACATGAGGCGCTCACATCTATACATGCACATACCTAAATTACACTATATACATGCAAGATGTCACATGCAATTGCATGCAAGTAAAGCAAGAGTTTATATCCTAAATAATTTTGCTAATTTTAGCCTTTAATTGTCCTGCATGGGAAATTTGGATTGCAGCATGGCAATAATAGGAAGACTTATCCATAAAACAGAATAAAAAAAAAACAAAACACATACAAAAATGTTGGTTCCACGCGATCTGCTGTATATGAAACTGCTGGAATTTCTTGACTAATGAGTGAAGAATCATTGGAAAGTTAAGACCACATGGCTAACAATAAAATCAGTTTTAGTACAAACAAGTGAGAAGGAGAGCCACTCGCCTTTCCCTCCACCATCCCCTCTACCCTGAGGGCGTATTTAAAATCATATTTGACTGTATTGAGGAGCATATATTCGTGCAGCACCTCCTCGCTCGCTCCCTCTCTCTCCTGAACACCGCTGCACAAACCTGCCAAAGAAAACGTTGCCCCATGTATCATCAGCTTTAGGGTTAAGGGGTGACAAAATAATCGTGACTAGTCGACTAATCGAATAAATAATTAGGTGCTGGCCTTTGACAGTTGTTGAGTACATGGCTAATACTGACTTAACATCAGATTCAATGCCAAAAATATGAATAAAATAATAATGCTATGCTAAAAAAGGTAGAACATTAATATTTTACAACTTACTAATGACCTTAAATCTTATGTGTTCAAACTATGTTATGGTCTGGTTGCTCAGGCTTTCCTGTATGCCCTGAACACTGCTCACATGGTCGATGTGTACAAACATCAGTATGCAGAGACATACAATAATGAGTTGGAGTTGAGGCGGGCTGAATGAAGCCTGGTTGCTGAAACTACCTACTGGCAGGCCAACTGTGATGGCACTTACTTGTCACTCTGCATAACTTTAAGCCTATAATATATAAACGGGCGAGTAGGGCTGGACGATTTGACCTAAAATCTAAATTAACTGAACATTTTACCACGTTTACGATTATTGTACTATTATGTTTTTGAATGTTGTTTTTTTTGCCCTAATAGTTCACTGACAAGGTTTGTACTGTAAATATGCTCAACTATTAAAGCTGGGTTTATTTATTTTTTGGATTCACAGATTTCGCAAATCCATTATCTAAATGTTAATCAATAAGGTAATGTTGACGTGCACATTACAGAGACATGGTTCCACTATATTCGGTGCATCGCCGCTGCTGAATTATGACCGCTGCTACTAAGATTTCACTCAGTTATTTACTATCAATGCGGAACAAATTATTTTCACCCGCACATTGTGTGAGCACAGCAAATCACGCTTTGCTAGCTTCCTCTCCTCATTCATCAAAGGACATCTACGTGACAGACCTGGCTGTTATAAGGGCAGCAGAGTTAGGTATTTTAACTGCAATGTGTTTGCTTAGCAAGTGAGTGGACGAGCGAATAAGAGAAAGAGTCAGTGTGTCTGTTATTAAAAGTCTGTCTGTTGTTTCCACATCTTCTGGGATGTGAAGGCGGTTAGCGTTAGCTAACATCTCCCTGTGCTTCAGACTCCGGTCTGAAGGCTGAGCAGGACTGGATGGGGCGGAGTCATGTGACAACACACGCGGTATCATGTTTAAGGGGAAAGTAGCATGAACACGAACGAACACACACACACACACACACACACACACACGATTAAATAACCGCAATAACCAATTACGTCGGTTAGAGGCTCTGTATTTCGGTTTCGATTACTTTTCAATTAATCAGGACTGAATTAATCTGTCAAAATATCAATGCAATAGGTTGAGCTGAATCACACTGACAGGTAGGGAAATGTTGTGATTGGGATCCCGCAGGTCCCAACACAAATCGCACGGGAGCAGGCAGTTTTAACTATGCTGCGGGTGTGAGCGGGCGGTTAAAAAAAAATAAAAAAAAATACTGCGGTAGCGCTGATAAGATGGAGTCAACAAATGAAATTGAAAAGAAGATTAAAGAGGGCACATGCGACTGCTCACGAGAACATACTTCATGGGCCTGATTCGAACCGCGATGTCGGGTATGGGAGGCGGACACGCTTGCGAGGGAGCTAAACCCCGTAACACATACATAAGAAGAGCAGCCTGTTTGTTTCAACATTCCATTTGTTGTTTTTAAATCTATTTGCTGTGTAGGCTGTAATAAGAAGCTTTTATTCAGCACATCTAAAACAAAGTAAACCCAAGTGTGCAGATATGTCTGTCTGATCTGTGACTACAAACATTGCTCAGAGCTAAAAGAGCCTGCACTGTACAGGTCAAGATGTCCTCCTTGGAAAATATCTGGCAAGCAGACAAGTACACCTGAATCTGAGAAAGCAGGGGATCCGACTGTTGTCTCCAAGGATGGATTAGTACACTAAAGCCCTTTCCACTAAGCTCATTTGGTGAGACCATTTTAATGCAGTGAATGGGTACTCCTCAATCCGGAGCAGGATCCTGTTCTTATGTCAACAGGTCAGATAAGGAGAGAGCAAAAGAAGGTACTCAAGAGGAAGACGTGTAAAGGCAGGGTGGTGAACGGCATAGGGGAGGAGATCATGATAGAAATGGAAGATGGATAGCAGATGTGCAGAGGAAGGAACTAGTGAGACAATATATACAAGACAGAGGAACACAGATAAGTGTCTGGTCACAGGTGGTGATGGAAGCTGGGGTTAATGACAGAGGAAAACTGAGGCGGAAATGCTGCACACCCCATTAAAAGTGATGACTTTATTCTTAACTTTCCTCTGCTTGTATTGCAGGAAAAATGATGCTGCATTCTGCCTGTCTTACAATCCATTATTATGGTCACAGATTTAGTTGCGCTGCCCCATGGAAGTCCTCCAGTATCCTCGTCCTCCTCCCTGCCCATTTAAGGGCTGTGCAGGTCCCAGATCAGTGCTGGTTCTTGCGCAGGCCCTCTACCAGAGATATAAACTGATTTATTTGTGAGGCTTCGCCAGGATACATCTTTTAAGGCATGAAAATGTCACACAAGTATGGCTGGGTAATAAAACAATAATGATAATTATCGCAATATAATTTTTGTCAATAACAATTTAATAAATGTTCAATATATCGTCAACAAATATTTGGTTTAATTCATTTGAATCACTAATTAGCACTTCATTTTTCTATTAAAATATTTGTTGAGGAAAAAGGGACAGAAAAAAGATTTACTAAGCATATTTGTTGAAAAAGATTTTATAAGGGCCCGTGTCCACCACCAACGCATGTTTTTCTTACGCCAGCGGTTCCCCCCCCCCAAACGGGAGCGACCTAATAAAAACGCCAGCAGCGTGACGAGGCGCTGAGCGTTTTTCCCCGGTCGCCGAGAGTTGAAAAATGTTCAACGCTGCGCTGTCACTTTTTACCCAGCTGTCCAATCACAGTGCAGGAGGGGCGGGACAAACACCACACCGAACACATACAATCTTGATCATGTTCTGACCATAAAGAAAAGTTTAACCACAAAATTAACCATCTGGTTTCTTACATTTTCACTTAGGAGCAAAAATAAGCCTTTAAACTCGATAGAAATAATGATTTTACATATATTGTGATAATTATCGATATTGAATGATATGAAATGTTTTTATCGTGAAAACCTTTTTTGGCCACAAGTGAAAAATGATAGGCAGAGAGGGTGACATTGTAGTGGGGTTCATCTAAGAGACACTGATCTACCACGATCAGCAGCATTAGTAGAAGAGCCCACAGACCCCATGAAGTTTGAAAGTCAAACATTTTCAGAGGACATCAAGAGGCACAATAAAACCATACCACAACTCCAGTGCTTTTAACAGCAGTGTCTCCGACAAATAGGCTTTAATTGGGTGGGCCACCCAGGTATATTTGGCGACCCATTTTAGTATTTTTCAGAGAAATACAGAGAGAGTTGTTTATATATTACGTTACAAGACGTGGACATGGTGGATATTTTACAAGCAGGGACCAGGTAAGGCAACAGTAAACATATAGCTCACTGTACTAGTACTAAAGTGATAAACATCTGATCAGACACAAACTGTGTGCAAATGAGGATGTAAGCCACAGAAGACCAAAGAAGCCGCACTGTGAATTCAACCAACATGCTGAAGTGGTAAACATGTGCGGGCGCCCTGGGGTCACCGCTCTCTATTGGATTAGGGCCTCAGACATTTGTCCCTTTTTGCCTTAGTGAAGAACCTGGATCTGGCCTCAAAGGAAAATCTAACAAATGGGACTTCTGCCTTTGGGCATTATGCACCCATAAGCCTCATGGGAATGGTAGCATGGTGTGTATGAACTGTTTCAGCAGTCACACAAAACTTCTCATCCATTACTAAAAAGGTGTTTCAGTTACAACAATTCATAAACAAATGACATTGTGCTGAGGACTTTATACAGGATGCATATTTTTAGCAACCAGAGTGGGAAAAAAACCCTTGAGGCTGTCACTTAATGTTCTACTTTCTCCTACAGCATCCATGATCAAGAAAAAGAAGTTGCAAGGTGCTTTACAACTCCGAGCAACTACTTACTCTAAACAAATAAAAAAAATAAAACTAACATTCATTTATTTTGTCCGTTGTTTACTCACTTTTAATATTCAAATTAAAACACCAATATATTCAGATTTTATACTTCTTTGAATAAAGAAACCCACTGACCTTACAATGGAATAATACAGCAGCAGTGTATATTTCCACTGGAAAGTAAGTACATCACATAGTGACGCATATATGTATTATTATATTGTAAGACAAATAACACAGTTGACAGGATTCTGACAATTTGCCCAAAACCTTGTGCTGCAGCCAACATTTTATGCAACATGCTGACAGTCATTGTCAAGCCTGTCTCTGATGTTCAGCTCTCTTGGAGAATGAATGGACTCTAAGTGACTTGCTGCTCAGTCTGCTCAGCATCTGAGTGCCCTGTAATGGGAAAAAAGCATCTGATTGTCAAAAGAGGTGTTGATCTATTCTGATGTACGTCCCAGAAGGATTACTCTGCAGCATCAGAAGTATAGTCAGGCGCAAAGGCGCAAAACGTATTGCTTTCATCTATTTTCAATTTCAAGTCTGGTGCAACTGACAAGCATGCTGCTAAAAGGTCAGCAGCTCTGTTTTAGACAACAATATTAAAATAGTCTCAGGACATTCAAGGCCAAATTTTTCTTTCAATAAATTCTTTTTTATGTCTGCTTCATTTATTTTTAGTCTAAAAAGCACTGTTAATCAAGCAAACAGACTTAAACAGTTTCTGTGCTGAAATAAAGTTGCTGTGTGCAACTGCCATGAAAAAAAAGAACAAATAAGAGTTAACATAAATCCCATCAACCCAATGATCAATCATCTTAAATCAGTTTGAAATACAAACCAACAAAGTAAATATATAATAGTATGCTAGTTAATTGACAAGACTAGTGCTTACATCATTAGTTAATTAACTATTAAGAATAACCAGCAACTATTTTAATAAGTAATTCAGTCTTCAGCTACTCCAACAAAAAGATTTTCTGCTTTTCTCTGTTTTACATCATTGTAAACTCAATACCTGAAAGTTGTGGACTGCTGGTCGGACAATAAAGCTATTTTAAGACCATCTTGACGTGACATTTCAAAGACTCAACTCGTACAATAAATCCAAATACCAATCAATCAATTCATTATTGAAAATAATCAGTTGCAGCTATCATAAGACCAATATTTTGGACAAATTTCTGATGGGATCATCAATCAGTGACACGGACTATGGGCGCACTTAAACCACACTCCAATTAACAATTAGATATCTAATAGGCCTAAATCTATAATTAATGCTGCAAGCAACGTGTAGCGCGTCGAGGTGTGAGGCAGCCGCGTTTCAGATTCTGGAGCACTGCTGTGAATTTGGCATGTGCTTCAGACCAGTGGCAAATTTAAAGTCAATCGGACTAATTCCCTTGGAGGAGTTCGTTAAAGTACAAAGTGTGTAAATCCCCAAAAATGACATTAAATCTAAAATCGCCGACTTCCTGTTGGGTGTGGGGCATCGTTCCAAGAGGTACCACAGAAATTTCGTACACGTAGGTTAAACTTTGACAGGGGGCTGCTCTGTAGGGGGCGCTACCGAGCCATTTTGCCACACACTAGACCCATAAAATACGTTTTGGGCTTTTTTTGCTGCGCCTGAATTATGTGCAAAGTTTGGTGAGTTTTTGAGCATGTTTAAGACCCCAAAACTGACTTTACATTGCTTAAAAAAATTTTAAGCTGCAAGCAGCGTTGGGGTTGCCCTCGCACGTCGGGTATGAAGCAGCCACGTTGCAGATTCTGGAGCTCGGCTGGTACAGCTGTGAATTTGCAACACGCTTCGGACGCTGCACGAAGAGGTTATACGTCACCTCCTGTGCCCTCTTTGTGGCGCTCTAGAGCACTTGGCGATAAAACTATAAATGAATATTGGCGGGTAGATGTGTTCGGGGCCAGACAGTTATCAAGTACATAAAGTTTTGTGCAGATGTGAGCATGTACACTGAAGTTACAACAACTTCCTGTGTCATTGTGAAGAGTTTAATTTTGCTGCCACACCACAGCCACCCCATTAACTGCAAAACTCACCGTTTGCACAACTTTTAATCGTCAATGGGTTTAGACGGCACAGAACAAATCTGAAGTCGGTCGGACTAAATCCCTAGGAGGAGTTAAAGTATGTAAGTGTGTAAATCATCCAAAAATAACTGTAAAATTCAAAATGGCCGACTTGCTGTTGGGTTTAGGGCATCTCTAGAGAGCCATTTTGCTACGCCCATGAGCGAAACCCATAAAATATGAAATTCTTCGCCGCGTCTGAATTATGTGCAAAGTTTGGTGAGTTTGAGTATGTTTAGTCCCCCAAAATTGAGGTTAGTTTGAGAAAAGAAAGAAAGAATGAAAGCACTTCAGTTTCAAAAGGGACCTCGCATGTTTCATGCTTGGGCCCTGGTGATGACATTTGATAACAACAATATGCT
>NW_025744324.1:0-3020 GCF_021292245.1 Micropterus dolomieu
AAATATCGCAATCAGCCTAAAAACTCCAGCTTGGCTATAATCACGACTGAATGTTGGGTAGGGGTACGAGTTTCAACGACAAAGACAATATGTCCAACAGCACAGATGTCATCTAAATATGAGAATTAAACATATATTAAAAGGGATGAATTCAATTTGCTCAACAGGAAAAAACATTTA
Organism: Micropterus dolomieu; assembly: GCF_021292245.1. Taxonomy (NCBI): domain Eukaryota; kingdom Metazoa; phylum Chordata; class Actinopteri; order Centrarchiformes; family Centrarchidae; genus Micropterus; species Micropterus dolomieu. Next base: position 181 of record NW_025744324.1, read on the forward strand.
CCAGATATGTAAAATTAATTATCTAATTACTCTTAATTGCTAATCAACACAGCCATGGTTTGACGGTTTAGGAACAGATTACATTTAGTCTGTGAAAACCTGACGGGCTAAAGGCTATGCTAGTAGGCTAAATCCAGTTATCAAGCCCAGCCAAGTCAATGGGTCTCATGAATTGCCTTTAATTTCTTGCCGCCATTAAAAGCTAAAAGCTCAGCTGACCCCATCTGTTGCTTCTTAACATTTGTTGTATCAATTACATCACAACACATTAACATTAAAATATGGATTCACCACATAATGTGTTGTTCATCCATATCAATACCCCACAGTCTTTCTTTACACCGGGGAATTAAACATTAGCCTCCACTTACGCAAACATGTTCCAGGGCATCAGAACAAAAGTGATGCTAATTCCCATCCATGCTATCGCCCGCTCAGCTAACCCCCAACCTGGAGTGCCATTAATCCATGCTGGTTTGCCTCCTCCATTGTGCTGCAAGACATGACCTGCACGTGTATATCGACCTAAAGTATGTTTTCATGCACTATGCACATTAAACTTTTGCCAAAGTCTGTTGGCAAGACACCAAAAGTGTCCTTTCCATAAATAAACGCTTTCAAAAGTGCACTGTGCTAATGCTTTCAGGGCAGCTTTTTCACAGCAGATTCTATCACAAGTTGCATCTTCTTCCTGCACCGCTAGACCTTCTGTCTTTGCATCGATCACAATGACCCGGGACCGCATAGAGAAAAATCATTAAACAAAGAAATGTTCCCATCAAACAGACATAACTTGAGACGGAGCTCAGCAACGGTCGATACACTGAATAGAATCATTAAGCTGTAAATTGTCTCATTCAAACAGGTGCGACAGAGATAGGGATGAAACAGGATGAAAATTTGTGACCAAAATTATCAGTTATCAGTATTATCATGGTATTGTAAAAATGTGCCATGTATGTGTACTGATACACACTGAAACCATTTCAACAAGTTTTATATTGAAAACTACAAATACAATTGGCATTTTGTTTGCATAAAAATAAAAGAGCAGCAAATACCTTTCTTAAACAAATGAAAATCATCTAAGTGTGCATTATCAAGATTTTATATTATATAGGTAATACAATGATCCCGTGGACAATTACATGAAAACAAAAGTCTTTAGAAGACAGTGATAGTAACTGCAATGAGCCCAAAAGCTGCTGAATACAGAGGAGTCTGTAGCGTTTCTAGATATGCTGGTTGGTTAACTAAACAGCGTAACGCGTTATCATGTGCAGAGGACCAATAGACTCTGCCGACACACGACGCACACAGCAACAGAACAACGTGTTTTTACAAGAGCAGCAACACAGAGAGCTTCAGTTTACAAGCTGTTAGCAAGTCAGAGAGACAAACAAAAGCTAAAAGTTAACTCACCCTGCGTTCAATATAAGGTAATTTTCTTAAATCGAGTTTCCCTCAGCGCTCTCATAAAAACTAAAATACGACCGGACTTCAGAGTGACTGAAAAATCTCTGCAGCGTTGTCTTCCGCCGTGTTGTCATTGACCCAAACAAACCCACGTTGCATTCTGCGCATGCATGCCTGCTTCTGGGAGAAGCTGGACAGTGTTTGCCGTGAGATTATAATAGCGCGGTTAACCGTACCTGATTATCATGGTAATTAAAATGTGTACAGTAATAATAACCGTCGGGAATTTTACCATGGTTTACTATTAAACCGGTAATCGTTTCATCCCTAGACAGAGATAATTCTGACAGAGAGATGTCAACCAATATGATATGTACACACCCACACAGTCCAGAGAATACGTCTAATCAGCCAAGTAACTGATAACACTTGTGTGGGTGCACGATGGCTGAACAGAGGCTTTAACCAAATGAAGAGCCGCTTCCGTTAAAGCTTCAAAGTGAGGTGATCCACAGTGAATTTACTCCAGCCTGCTCACTGCTTAGCATTTCTGTGCAAGCGTTCTTGTCCCAAAACATTTAAAGAAACGCTGAAATCCAAGTTATGTACATAGACAGAAATGTAACAAGCTGTTCTCCTGGTTTTAAGAAACCCGATGCTGCTTTTGGGCCTTTTAAAGCCAATGACTGAGGAGGAGGAGGTTGCTGTTTTAGTCATATATGATAGTAAACTGAATATCTTTAGACATTTGGTTGAATAAAACAAAGCTCTAAGAATACATCACCTCGGGCTGTGAGAAATTACAAATGCCATTTGTCACAATTTTTGTGACAATTTATAGACCAAACGATTGATCCATTAATCAAAACAAATATTAGTTAATTGCAGCCCTAAGAAAAACAACATAATGATAGATTCAACAATTCATCAATTCATCTGGGGATTGCTGATTGACTCATCATTTCAGCTATAAACAATATAATCATGTGCATGCTGATTTAGTATAATGTAAAACCTAAAAAGACACACTTTTTGCCTGAAAAATTACATAAAATATTGATCAGTTATCAAAAATAGTTGCAGATTTATTTTCTATCAATCCAACAAATCTATCAGTCGTTGCACCTCTCCCTGTGTGGACAGCAGGCATGGATCAGAGGTCAGGATAATGTTATATCCATGTACATGATGATGATGTAGATGAATAACCAGGTTCCCCTGCGTTTCATGTAAACGGCACAAGTGTACAACATCTGCAATTGATCTCTTCACAGGTCACCCTCGAGCTCCCGTCAACTATCTGAGCACCTATCCTGTTTGTACCCACTGTTGTGGGTGACGCTCTCATCAGGCCTCATGCACTTGTGCTGCTTTTGTCAACAGTGTGTGTGTGTGTGTGTGTGTGTGTGGGGGGGGGGGGGGCA
>NW_025744324.1:3120-46232 GCF_021292245.1 Micropterus dolomieu
GTGTTCATTCCTTTTAATTTTGATGATTATAACTGACAACTAATGAAAACCCCAAAATCAGTATCTCAGAAAATTAGAATATTGTGAAAAAGTTCAATATTGAAGACACCTGGTGCCACACTCTAATCAGCTAATTAACTCAAAACACCTGCAAAGGCCTTTAAATGGTCTCTCAGTCTAGTTCTGTAGGCTACACAATCATGGGGAAGACTGATGACTTGACAGCTGTCCAAAAGATGACCGTTGACACCTTGCACAAGGAGGGCAAGACACAAAAGGTCATTGCTAAAGAGGCTGGCTGTTCACAGAGCTCTGTGTCCAAGCACATTAATAGAGAGGCGAAGGGAAGGAAAAGATGTGGTAGAAAAAAGTGTACAAGCAATAGGGATAACTGCACCCTGGAGAGGATTGTGAAACAAAACCCATTCAAAAATGTGGGGGATTCACAAAGAGTGGACTGCAGCTGGAGTCAGTGCTTCAAGAACCACCACGCACAGACGTATGCAAGACATGGGTTTCAGCTGTCGCATTCCTTGTGTCAAGTCACTCTTGAACAAGACACAGCGTCAGAAGCGTCTCGCCTGGGCTAAAGACAAAAAGGACTGGACTGCTGCTGAGTGGTCCAAAGTTATGTTCTGTGATGAAAGTAAATTTTGCATTTTCTTTGGAAATCAAGGTCCCAGAATCTGGAGGAAGAGAGGAGAGGCACAGAATCCACGCTGCTTGAAGTCCAGTGTAAAGTTTCCACAGTCAGTGATGGTTTGGGGTGCCATTTCATCTGCTGGTGTTGGTCCACTGTGTTTTCTGAGGTCCAAGGTCAACACAGCTGTCTACCAGGAAGTTTTAGAGCACTTCATGCTTCCTGCTGCTGACCAACTTTATGGAGATGCAGATTTCATTTTCCAACAGGACCTGGTCCCTGCACACAGTGCCAAAGCTACCAGTACCTGGTTTAAGGACCATGGTATCCCTGTTAATTGGCCAGCAAACTCGCCTGACCTTAACCCTATAGAAAATCTATGGGGTATTGTGAAGAGGAAGATGCGATACGCCAGACCCAACAATGCAGAAGAGCTGAAGGCCACTATCAGAGCAACCTGGGCTCTCATAACACCTGAGCAGTGCCACAGACTGATCAACTCTATGCCACACCGCATTGCTGCAGTAATTCAGGCAAAAGGAGCCCCGACTAAGTATTGAGTGCTTTACATGCTCATACAGTGGGGCCAAAAAGTATTTAGGCAGCCACTGATTGTGCAAGTTCTCTTACTTAGAAAGATGAGGTCTGTAATTTTCATCATAGGTACACTTCAACTATGAAACAAAACAATAATAAAATCCAGGAAATCATATTGTAGGATTTTTAAAGAATTTATTTGTAAATTATGGTGGAAAATAAGTATTTGGTCAATAACAAAAGTTCAACTCAATGCTTTGTAACATAACCTTTGTTGGCAATGACAGAGGTCAAACGTTTGATGTAAGTCTTCACCAGGTTTGCACACACTGTAGCTGGTATTTTGGCCCATTCCTCCATGCAGATCTCCTCTAGAGCAGTGATGTTTTGGGGCTGTCGCTGGGCAACACAGACTTTCAACTCCCTCCACAAATTTTCTATGGGGTTGAGGTCTGGAGACTGGCTAGGCCACACCAGGACCTTGGAATGCTTTTAACGGAGCCACTCCTTCGTTGCCCGAGTGTGTTTGGGATCATTGACATGCTGGAAGACCCAGCCATGTTCCATCTTTAAGGCTCTCACTGACGGAAGGAGGTTTTGGCTTAAAATCTCATGATACATGGCCCCCTTCATTCTTCCCTTAACACGGATCAGTTTTCCTGTCCCCTTTGTAAAAAAAACAACCCCAAAGCATGATGTTTCCTCCCCCATGCTTCACAGTAGGTATGGTGTTCTTGGGATGCAACTCTGCATTCTTCTTCCTCCAAACACAACGAGTTCAGTTTTTACCAAAAAGTTCTAATTTGGTTTCATCTGACCACATGATAGTCTCCCAATCCTCTTCTGGATCATCCATATGCTCTCTGGCAAACTTCAGACGGGCCTGGACATGTACTGGCTTAAGCAGGGGGACGCGCCTGGCACTGCAGGATTTGAGTCCCTCTCGGCGTAGTGTGTTACTGATGGTAACCTTTGTTACTTTGGTCCCAGCTCTCTGCAGGTCATTCATCAGGTCCCTCCGTGTAGTTCTGGGATGTTTGCTCACCGTTCTCATGATCATTTTGACCCCACGGGATGAGATCTTGCAGGGAGCCCCAGATCGAGTGAGATTATCAATGGTCTTGTATGTCTTCCATTTTCTTACAATTGCTCCCACAGTTGATTTCTTCACACCAACCTGCTTGCCTATTGTAGATTCACTCTTCCCAGCCTAATGCAGGTCTACAATTTTCTTCCTGGTGTCCTTCGACAGCTCTTTGGTCTTGGCCATGGTTGAGTTTGGAGTCTGACTGTTTGAGGCTGTGGACAGGTGTCTTTTATACAGATAAAGAGTTCAAACAGGTGCCATTAATACAGGTAACGAGTGGAGTGGAATCCTGACAGAAGAGCTTCTTAAAGAAGTTATAGGTCTGTGAGAACCAGAAATCTTGCCTGTTTGTGGGTGACCAAATACTTATTTTCCACCATAATTTACAAATAAATTCTTTAAAAATTCTACAATGTGATTTCCAGGATTTTTTTTTTCTCATTTTGTCTGTCATAGTTGAAGTGTACCTATGATGAAAATTACAGACCTCTCATCTTTCTAAGTAGGAGAATTTGCACAATCGGTGGCTGACTAAATACTTTTTGGCCCCCACTGTCCTTTTTTTGTCTTGGTCTTAAGTAATATTCTAATTTTCAAGATACTGAATTTGGGATTTTCATTAGTTGTCAGTTTTAATCACACAAGTAAATGAAATAAACATTTGAAATATCAGTCTTTGTGTAATGAATGAATATAATATCCAAGTTTCACTTTTTGATGATATTCTAATTATATGACCTGCACCTGTAATGTGGGAGGTCAGTGCCATGGGTCTGTAGACCTTGGAGTCACTGGGACGTGGCGTATTTGGCACAGGAACGAGGCAAGATGTCTTCCACAGCACAGGGACACTTTGGAGACTCAGGCTCAGGTTGAAGACACGGTGGAAGGCTTTGAGCACCCCAGGACGGACACCATCAAGGCCCGCAGTCTTATTAGAGTGGAGTCTCCTCAGCTGTCTTCTCACCTGTTCAGCAGTGAGGCACACAGAGGTCACAGGTGGGGGAGAGGTAGAGGAGGAGTCGTCAAGCTGGAGAGAGCTGATAACCTGAAAGCCAGAAGAGGGGGGGGGAGTAGTGGGGTTGGAGGTGTTTGAGGGCAGACAGCAGCTGAGTTAGTGGGGGGATGGGCAGGAGCCATTGAGTCAAATCTGTTACAGAACAGACTAAGTTCGTTGGCCCTGTCCAAGCTGCCTTCACCTCCTCTGCTGCCAGTCGGTCTGAAGCCAGTGATGTTCCTCATGCCGCTCCAGACCTCCCTCATGTTGTTCTTCTGGAGTTTACGCTCCATCTTCCTCCTGTACTCCTCCTTAGCCTCCCTGATCTTCACCTTCAGGTCCCCCTGAATGGCCCTCACCTCCTCCCTATTACCATCTCTGAAACCCCTCCTCCTCGCATTCAGGATGTCCTTTGTTACCCACGGTTTGTTGTTTGGGTAACAATGGAGAGTCTTTGCTGGGACAGTTCAGTCCACTCAGAAGTTGATGTAGTCTGAGATGCATTCAGAAAAGCCCATGTATGTCCTCTCCATGTGGCTCACAGAGTGCATCCTTAACATTAGCATACAGCAGGTCCAGGGTCCTCTCCTTTCTAGTATGGCGTGGTTGAAGTCACCCGAGATCACTATGAGGGCACTTGGGTGTTGAGTCTGGAATTCAGCAATGGCGGTGTGGGTGACGTTACATGCCGATGTCGGGTTGGCAGACGGTGGAATGTAAACAGCAAGAGCGATGGCATGTGAAATTTCCTGTGGCAGATAATAAGGCCGGAGTCCCACAGCAAGCGGTTCAGTGTCCTGGCTACAGATATGCTGTTTATACGCTGTTGTTAACTAGAACGGCAAGCCCCGCCTTTACGCTTACCGCTCTTGGTGCAATCTCTGTCAGCCCAAATGGTCTGAAAGCTGTCAATGGAGACGTTGTGGTCAGGAATATTCGAGTGTAGCCAAGTCGCCGTGAAGCATATTAAACTACACTCCCGGAACTCCCTCTGACTCTGGGCTAATGCTGTTAGCTCGTCCATCTTAATAGCCAGTGATCTGACGTTGCCCATGATGAGAGAGGGTAGACACGCCTTAAATCTCCTTCTCCTAAGTCTCTGTTGTCTGGACCCTGTCTCTTCCCTCGCCGTTTCAGTCCTCCTCTGCAACCTGTGTGTGTCCTCCTCCAGATCTCTGTGGGGATGTCTGTTGGCCTGGGCGCCCCGGTCGGCTTCAGCTGGTCCCGAGTGTAAACAAAGTGGCCATGAAGTTGCTGTGCAATGGTGACGTGGCTTACCAAAACTCTCTCAACTTGTATGATTAGAGAGAGTCTAGTTTAAATTACATACAGACCAAAAAAACATACTGCAACAGGCTGCATGTTGGCGTATGCGCACATATCAATTCAAACATTTAAGAATGTTTGAATAAAGAACTATTTTCAAGGAGTAAAAGCCTCTGAATTACACAAACGGCATTGGTCCCCAAGAGGACCCAAAAAACAATTGCAACTTTAAATGAAGCTAGTTGAGAAGATCAACAGAGCTCTCATGTCTGTGCATTCAGCCTGTTCTCATCTCAGGCTTGACAAGCGTAGTTATTTCAAACAAAGCATCGATTCTGTGTGTATGAGACGCCTCCAGGCGTGTCTGTATATGACGCCCTGGGGTGACCCAAAACGCTAGTAGCGCTTCCGGTTGCCAACTAGCTAGCTAGCTAGCGAAGTGTGTGTTCAAGGTGTTGACAGTCCCTTGAAGCAAATTACCCTAACCTTAAGCATCACAGAAGTTTGTGCCTAAACCTCAGTCAAGTCAGTAAATTTATGCATGTCGACCGCCTCACGGACAATGAGCTAGCAGGAAGAACCCTACCTGCTAGCTCATTGTCCGTGAGGCGGTCCTTTGCGTTGCAATGCACTAGCAAACTGCAGTGTTCCATACACACGGCGAATCGATGTTTCGCATAAAATAGCCACGGTTTGTCAACGGGTGTATGACGGTTTTGGTGCATTAGTCAATTAGCTTAGCTTAGCTTGAAAAATGGAAGCAGTATGAAACAGCTAGCCTGGCTCCGTCCAAAGTAAAAACAAAACAGCCAACAATCACACACAGCTGATAAGATTTAATCTTATAAAGTTGATATTGCTAACACAAACATTTACAGACAATTTACACATAAAGCAGTCACAAAGCAACATTAGCATTTAGCTTCTAAATGCTCCACCTTCTTCACCAGCTAGTCTAACTCTGTCTGTCTGCTGTTTGGTGCAGGGCAGAAAGTGTACAGTCAGCCCATCAGACCTTTTAGCAAACCATAAATAAAGCATGTTTACTGAAATGTTTAACTAATTCTTTAAAGAAAAGTTAAAACTAGGAAATAAAATTGAACAGACATATAGCTTAATCAAATCTGATTGAAAGATTTCTGTCTTGTAAATAACTAGTGTTGAGCTCTGATAAATTCTACAATAAATATGTAATTGTACACTTTGCATGAATCCACATCCATCTTATTGGAGTTTAAATTAAAGCCCTACTTTACCTGCTGTCAAATCCAATTACAGGTCTAACCCTGCTTTGAACTTAAACAAATCAAATCATGTCATTCTGCAGTCTCACCCGACATCATCCTGGAAAACAAGTGTGTGTGTGTGTGTGTGTGTGTGTGTGTGTGTGTGTGTGTGTGTGGGGGGGGGGGGGTCAAATGGAATGACAATACAAGTGAGTGCATAACAGTAATGCCATTAAACACAGTGCAAGACTGTTTCCTGTAAAAGGTTCATACCTGGGTGGCTTTGTGAGCCAACTTGTGTAACTGTCCAATGAACAATTTCAGTATGACTCATTCTAGACACATGAAAAGCTGACAGTTCTCTGAAAATGTAGATCTCTAATAATCAAGATTAATCCTGTGAAGTGGGTTAACGAATTGTAATTACTAAAATTTGATGCACCAATGGCATCTGTGCTGTATTTCTGACGACACGTACTGAATGCATAAATTTAAAAAAGTTTTGAGCACAGCATAACCAAAAGCTAAAGCAGAACACAAAAACAGCATCATGATTCAAATATCATCATCTCAGGTTTGATGTTAAGATCCTTTTTTGTCCAGCTGTGGGTCTTGATGTTACAGCAACATAGCTTTCTGCTAATCACGTGCAAGAAGCTGACGTTAAAATGCCATTAGCTTATATAATGAAATAAAACATGCTGGGAAGTGGTTTATGATGCACTGCTAAGTGAAGCGGTTGAGCTAGTGATAGCAATATTAGCTTGGCCTGTTAATAAAACGAGTCTCTTTCAAAAAAGGATGAAGTTCAGTCGTTTTAGTTAAGGATGGATGACTTAAACACATATCACTGGGTAGCACTCTGACCTCACTCGCTTATAGCTGAGCTGAACTCCAGCAGCTATCATTATTACATTTCTACAAGGACGAGGTGGATATCAAGAGCACAGAAGACTTCCTAGCTATTACAGATCAGTATTCTGGCTGACACTACATGAAAATGGTTAATTGCTTCTAACAAGTGAACCTGTTTGCAGAGGGTCTGAAACAGTCTGTCTTTGATATATCACCGAGAAAATCAGCACCTAAAGAATTTAAGTCACGATCATGTCACCCCTGTGTATTTAATTAGGCAACAACATCCAGCAGTCCTGCTGTAGGCATGCAGCATGCCGCTCTTACTTGACTTTCAAGCTAAGAGTTCAAGAAACATTTAATGATACACATTTGAGGATGACAAACGCGTCAGCCTCACACTGCCATAGATACTCTCACCTTCACCATTCACTTAATGACTGAAGCTAAGCTTCTACAAGCAGCTTGAGATTTCTAAACCAGGGTGGGTCATTAGGACTCATGTATCTTTTTGTCCAAATTTTCCCCAAATGATCAAGAATGTACAGTATGATCGTATTTTATCTACAAAAGAACCACTGCTCTGCCTCTCCAATGGAGGGGACGCAACACCCTTCATCTCTTAAAGCTCAAAGCTCAGCTTCCAGACTGCAGTGTGTCAAGCTGTGAGTGAGTATTCCCGTTTCCCTGACACACATCAAGCATTTCTTCAATGCTTAACATAACAAGTAGGGATGCAGCGATCCGACACCAATAACCTGGGCTTTGGTTATTGGCTAATGCAGAGTAGCAATCCGGTAAAACTTAATAAAATGTATTCCTCACTGTGAGTATCATCATTCTTTCATGTATAAGCCAACATCAAGCTTGACTTTGCATTGCTTCCTAACTTCTAAACCAAAATGCTATGTTAGCTCTCCTAGCAAAATGTTCAGGTCCACGCATTGCGTAGTACATGTGCGGTTGAATTAAAAAGAGATCGGCCTACTTGTTACCGATACCTGATCCAGTTGTTGGAGTCAGTGTCAGATTGGCGTCTCCCTAGAGTCTGTCATAAAATACATTACATTGAATTACATTAAATCAGGCAACTACATCAGTCAGTAGTCAGGTCTAAGCCAAATTACTTGCCTTTAAACCCAGTGGTACAGATACCTACAGGACACATACATAATGTGCAGCTGCTCCTTGAATGTGGAGAAACAAGTACTGTAAGTGTGACAGTACAGCTGTGACCTTCATCTACAGTAAATTGCGTGTGCTGTCAAGATTCAACGGTAATCGACACAGAGCAGAGAACTGTTGTTACACAGGACTGCCTTGTGAGAGAAAGTTAACAGGGTTAATCGACTCGGCGTCCTCGACTGTGGGTCACAAAACAGATGCTAACACATGCTCTAGGACAACTGCCACTAAATGCTGACCTAAACTTGTTTATCTAATGCTATGTTTACATGGCCAGTATTTATTGTTCCCTACTGATTTACTGCTCACTTCTCATCTGACTGTTCATATAGTTTTGTTGTAATGCCGGCAAATATCTGACAGCAGTCTAAACAAGTCATCCTTCTGAGCGGACCCACATGTCCCAAACAACAATAGCAAATATTTAACACTTGCGTGAAGTAAAAACATAAAATGGAGGGCACGTTATCATATATAATACAGTGTAACATGTTATAAAATGCCAAATTAGCCATTGTTGCTGTTTTTATTCAAGTCTGTGTCTTCTTTTATGTTCATATTTAAGTCTCTTGTGCTAACATATTTCCCTATAGCACCATTCAGCCATCTTTTTTTTTTTCTTTCCAGAAAAGAAAACATGATATGGACTATGTTGCCTGGTGTTTGAATGTCACCTAATACACACAGCTATAGGTACAGGTGTATGAAATCAGTGTAAGAATTACCAGATTGCAAATTACAGTGCATGTTAGACTTCACTATTGTTAAACTCACTATTCACATGATGCAGTTGTGTGGTATCTCACTTCCAAACACTGTCAATAAGAATAACATAGGGCTTAATGCAAAGACCAGGTGTTCTATAGGCTGAAAGCTTTGCATTATTAAGCAGCATGTCGTGTTGCGCCCCATGTTCACTGTTAAGCAGTTTGTAAGCATTTTGCTCACAGCTCTGTGCAACCAAACACCACTGACTTCCTGAATCACTTTAAGATATTCAACCAGCCAGCTGAGAGAAACACTTCTTCACTATCTTGCTGTTCTTCTATCATGTGTGTCAGTTAAGCATGATGTTTGTTTGTTTGTCTCTATACAATTATTGCCAAAAAACATCCCTGTGCCTTGACTGGACTTACTGGAATTACTTTCACGTTCAACTAATCTGCCGATAATTTCCTCAATTAGCTTATGAAATGTGAAAAACAGTCACAACTTGAGAGCCCAAGGTGATGTTTACAAAAGCAGTACCCTTGTTACTAACTTATTTCCAATCAGAGAGAAAACACTTGGTGATAGAGGGCAGTGGGATAGCAAGTAAACACTGGTGTCCATGTTCACAAACTGGGGTCAGCAGTCATCAGTTGGGGAGCAACATGCCCTAGTTTGTGCATCTTAAGTATTTACATTGGACTCAAAGAAGTAAGCATCCTTTTCTCAGAATAATATCCGAAGGCTCAGAATGGCTGTTTAACAAAGCTTACTTTAGATACATATCAACAATCATCTGATCCTTCTAACCACCTGGATGAATAAAATATATTATTTTATTTTATATTTATCTATATTGTTGTACAATATAGAATAAAGAAAAATGTAAGTATGCTATTGTATGAACATATAAAATAATAAAAAGTAATATCAATATATCAAATATAACCAACATTAAAATGTTTAAATTTAGATTAATATTGTGCAAACTAACCAAAGACACATGTCTCTCCGTGTATGTTTGGATTAGGAAAGAGCATCACAACTTTTTTTTACAGTACATTTTGTTAATTGACCTTCTGGCCTTTCTAACACATTGTCAGGTATATTTTTCAGCGAAACCAGGTTTATCTCTGTGAATCGGAAGTAAATACATGAAGCCCAAACTGGTGCAAGGGAGCAACTTCATCGGTTTTAGAGCAATCTTGTGCATGTTTACCAACCAGAAAGCTGTTACACCATTGAGTCCAGCATACAAAAATATATCTGCACGCAAAGCAGCACGCCGAACAATGGCAATATTTATGAATAATAGACTCTCTTACCTGTATAACCTGCGATCCAGCCCCATGAAGACACCATGGCCAGCAACCATTTGAACATGACTCCTTCAATGTGCCAGAAAGTGGAGCTGTCCCATATTCTCAGCGGCTGCAGAAGCAGCAGGTATAAGCAGTAGGATGGGATGGCTACACAGTTGTTGAGGAACATAAACACAAAACGGATCACAGACTTGAGCAGAACCCAGCCCAGTTTGCCGGCCCCGTCCAAGAGCTGTGCCATCCTGATACACACCGTCTGCAACAGAGACACAGCAACTGTTAGCATCTCGGCAAGACAGCTCGTGTGTATAAAGAACATTAACATTACTGTAAACAAACGGATGTGCTCTCAATAGGACAAATCCAAACAAATAATCCAACGTTATACCACACACACTCTGGAAACACAGGAGTGAGTCTGCCGCTAACCGGTTAAGGGTGAGGCTGTTTCGCGGAATTTCAATGTGCCAACACGCGTAGCGGACGCTATCTTCTGATCATTATTCAAGAGGATTTATTCTGAAGTGCGGCTCATTTCTTATTCGTGACTCCCTATAGCTGCCTAGCCTTAACAGTAATACACGCAAAGACAGGACCATAAAAGGACCAGTCGCACAGAACGTGGTCGAGTACTTCAAGACATGCTAGCTAGCAGAGGGCTGAGTTAGCACAACGGGAACAGATGTTAAGAAATGTGTCAGGTATGACCACCCGCGGGCTATAACACTATTGTGAAACACAACGACACAGGTAATAGGTGTGGCTGATAAGCTTAAGGACTCTGGTATTTGATGAGACAACGCAGGATGTCTGGAGGCTGGTACAAAGCGCAATATCCTTGTGCCACATCCAGAATATAGTCCCACCCTGTAATATAGTAAAACTCTGGCAGCTCATGTTACTCACCCAATTAATGTCGCTGAAGCATCCACGGACGGTTAAAGGTGTAGCTAATTGTTTTGGCGAGATATATTATGTCACGTGTAGCTAACCTTAAACGGTTAAGTTAGCATTTTTGTTGCTAGTTGACATGGCCCGTCTCTATCAAATCTGGGGACAGAGGTGGAAAAGTCTGATAGCGTTACAACAAACCCCGTGCGATAAAACTGCAGCTGCACCCATTTAGCTAACTTAACGTTATCCGGGGGCTGCGCTGGGTAAAGGTAAATCCCACTGTTAGCTCGCTAGCTTGCTAGCAAGCAGCTCCACTTGAGCGTCGCTGGCTCCATCTCAGTCCGAGACACCGGGATTATTCCACTGATGCATCATCATCATCATCATCATCATCATCATCATCGAGTTAGCTAGGTTAGCTACCGACCTCCCATTAGCGAATATGAACGGGAGACGGTTCGGGTCCTGGGATCAACGCTGCCGGTTAGATAGACATAACACACACTATAAACGACAAATGCACATCAAACATGAAGGACAGAGATCCTATCGTTTCTAAGCAGGAACGACCCGTTATCTTTCTCCAGGACCCGATTCACGCAGCGTCAACAAAAGATCAAAAGACTAAGGCCGGAAGTGGGTCCACGTTACCTTCAAAATAAAAGCTTCGGTTGTGGGTACGTGTGATTACTACACAGGGTTGCTTCAAAAACTTGTTGCTTTATAACAAAATATAATCCAAAATAACTGTGTAATAAATGTGTTTTATTTACTTTTATAACAAACAATGTTGTTTTCATTGTGTTATTACTTACTGATATATTCTGTTTGATGTTTTATAGTTTGCTTGATTTTGCTCATCATTTTTCTTCTGTTCACTCACTTTCTTAACTGATAAACATAATCTATCAAAATGTCTATTTTTGAAAGCATTCTTACTTAAGAGCATTTTCCCCCACCTGCCTAAAACTTTTGCACAGTAACGTGTGTGTGTGTGTGTGTGTGTGTGTGTGTATGTACTGTGCAAAATCTGTTGGGGTCTCTATCCACCCCAAACAGATTTAGTTTGGATTATACAAAACTGTCACAACACTAGGTGATAATGCAAGATCTACTTTAGTCGATATTGTACATTAGTTGTGCAAATTTCCTTAAGATGTAGGCTAGACAGTATGATACACAGCCACAGCCAGGTCCTAATGGCACCACCATTAGGACCTGGCCCAGGTACCTATTTTGCCCTGTTAAAGATCCTGCATTGGAAATTACATCAATGCATGTTGTCAGAAGACATAAAAAAGATGAATACATACATATACATATATATATACCAAAATGCAGAATAACTGAGTCTACAGTCAAATAAGACAACAATTTAAATGTGTTTACAAGAATAAGGCATGTGTTTGATCCTTTTCTTCTAAAAACACTAAGAAAGTCATCCTCGGAATTTGCTTCTCCTTACATTTAATATTATAGATTTTAAAGGGGGGTTAATAAAATAAATCACATCGCTCAGCAGTCTTATTTTGAAATCTGTCTGGAACCTCCCGTTTCATTCCTCGTCACTTGACGGTCTTGCGTTCACCTGACGCCAGCTTTTGTCCACGAAGTGCGCAGGCTCGCGGCTGTGGATGATGATTTCGGTGCATGTATGAACAAGAAACTGCTTGTCTAAATTTTGTGACTAAATCGTATGACTTCATTTTAGATGCAAGTTCTTTTCAGATTACATCATCTTTGCGGGCGCGTGAGTTAACCTTCAAAATCAATGGATTGAGTTTCATTTTAACCCTAAACAGCGTTGTTATCGTAGCAGTGTTTGCCTCATTGTTAAAGCATGCTATTTGAGATAGTTTACAACTGGTGTCATACATGTTTGGAAAAATTACATGAAAAGCATACGATTATAGTTCCATTCGGCGATATTAGACACTGTATGAATTAAGACAAAACTATAAAAAAATTATTACTAAAACTATTTGTCTTAATGCAGAAAATTTCAACGCTGTAGTTCGGACAAGTCTTGGAACAATTTTTGGTGCTCTTCAGACGATGTCCAGTTATTGACTATGGTCTGCCCCCTGACGGCCGTTTATGTTGTTACACTTTATGAACATTAAATGACACCGTAAATCCAAGGGCATTCATACATTGTCCTGGAGATTACTTCATGAAGCATGAAACACTATTGGATTTAGAGTATGGTCAGGGAATTAAAAGCAAGTTTAGTTTTTTTATGGTGGGTGACCTTGATGCTGAAATATTGTGACTGCGTCATCTTGTGTCAACATTATGGAAGGATTACACTCATGTACAGCATTCAAAATCTGCTCTTTTAATCATTGAAAATATGTACATATTCAGTTTCCACAAGACAAAACAGCTCTAAGGACACAAGCTAAAACTGTTTGTGACGATAAAGCATTCACTAGAAGCGAGTGTACGCGCCCCTCTGTGGAGCCGGCTGAGCTCCACCCTGCTGCAGCTGATGGCGGAGCTGCTGGGAGTACGGATCCTCCAGGGATTTGACTGACACCATCGTCTTGGGGCCGGTCTTCCACTCGATGCCACTCTCATCCACCACAGAGGCCTCCACAGTGACCGAGTGAGTGCCCAGAATGGAGAAATTCAGCAAGAACTGGGTGCTGAAGTAGTCGTTGTGGGGTTCCACCCGCTGCTCGATCTCATTAGTTTTGGTGTCGAGTGCAATCTAACAGGGGGGGGGGGGGGAACAGGAACACAAGACAAATATGAAATGTGTTATTATCAACTGAGCGCCAACACAGCCAACCAACAGCACAGGAGAAAGCAGGATTTAATATTTTTTTATTATCTGAGCAATAACCAAAGATGGAGGCAAACACTAGATACCTTGTAGTCAGGTCCTGTCTTGCTCTGGAGAACTGAAGTGACATTGAGGCAGACCGACTGGATTTTCCTGAAGAGTCCTGGAGTTGAACCGTGCTGCACCACCCCCTCCACCTTTAGAGTCAGCTGCTGACTGCTCTGCACTGGGATCGGTTCACTCGGTGTTCGTGGGGACGGAGAGAGGGCCAGCTGGAAAAATAAATAGACAGCTTATGACCTGTGTCGGCCCTAAAACAGCTTAAGACAGAATGTGGCACAGCTGCAGCTCTCCTTAAAGGTGGGGTATGGAATTCTAATCTAGTACGCATGTTTTTGTCAAATTTAGTGAAAATCTCCACATGCTCTGCTGGCTGTCCATTCTGTGTGTGCGCTGACTCTTGGGACTGTCTCGTCCTCTCTGCGTGTTAGCTTCATGGCAACTGTAGTGACAGTTTGCTAACCCACAACTTAGCTAGCGTTAGTTACATAACTTGCTGAGTCGTTGTTCGCTCTATATCACAGTACTGAATTTCTTCTATCGCATATCCTATAACAAAGGGATACTGTACACATGTTGTCCTAAGGATATTTTAATCTAGTACGTGTTCTTGTTTTATTTATCTAACAAAGAGATGAGCACACACAATTTGTATCTCTCATACATTAGTAATTCACATACATTTAATAGCAAATAAAAAGTAATGTAGTGAGCTCTCCATTATTCTTTAATGTTTTAAATTCTGTTTGGCATCTGCAATTACAAATTGAGAAGAACATTTTTATTGTGATTTTCTACTTGTAGTGGATTACTGTACCTTAATGCTTGTTGACTGGAGCTTTTGGAAGAAATACCTCTGGAAAGACAGCGGGACCTTCAGCAAAGCTATGACAGCATCACAGAGACACCCTGTATGCTGAAAAACAATAAACAGCAAACATTTTATTATTGACATCCAAGTTTTTGTCATTTATCTTTATTTAACCAGGTGAACGTTCTGTAGAAATTAAAATCTTTTCTTCTTTTTTAGACCGGTTAAAATTCATATACAGGTATGAGTTTTCAAAACTACTTTAAAATAAAGTAAAAAAAATAATTAAAAAGCAAACACCAAAGAAGAAAGAATATGTAGCAGCCAAGCAAGCATAAATGAACAAATAGACTACAATACTAAATAAAAGCAGAGAGCATTTGTCCATTATTTGCACTATGCAAACACCCTGCAACTAATTTGTAGCTAACTCATTGATCACAAGGTGCTCTACATTAATCTTACCAGGCATGAAACAGGAGGGTGTTTCTTGGTGAGGCCCTCCACTTCCTCCAGCACATGACTGAAGACTGACATCATCCGTCGCTCATATTCACTCTCTGTCTGCACCGACCCCAGGGTGCCATACTCCTGAAAACTAGATTACAGAAACAGAAAGAGACAATCTGTTATGGACAAACGTCTGCCAGGAGGATGCCCTCAGGGGACGTGTGTTATGGCAAAGCCCTTTCAATAGAAAACACACATGGTGCAGCGGAAGACCTTTATCAAATTAAATAAGATGCATTCCCTTTCATTAAGCTTATAAAAAAAGCTACATCCATACCCAAACTCAATATGATGTATTAAAACTAAGTAACACAGAGAATCCACCTTTTCTCATACAGTATGTAAAGCCAGTGGAAATCCTTTAACATGAGGAAGTGAATAAAATCATTTTACTCTACAGCAGTTTTTCTCGAAAGTTCTGAAATGATACACAATGAAACTTCGACTAAATCTAATTTTAAACTTTCTCCCGAACCACCAAACAAATTTATACAAATCACGCTGTTCCACCTTTGTGGTCTCCAACAGCGCTCACCTGGCTGCCTGCGGGTCCAGTATCAGCGCTTCGATTACATGGGAGACAAGCAAACAGCTCTGTTGTTGTCTGAGCAGACAGTTAAAGAGAAACGTCTGACATTAAAGTAAGAAGACATTACAGCAGAGGAACCAGGGTCATCAAAAATAAAAAAAATAAAGACAAAACTGGGACATGTTTAAGGATACAGCTCCACATTGCGAAGGGTGGCGTAATCAGCGTCAAACGACGACTGGTGTAAGTCAGCGTAGCGAGCTGCAATACTCCTGAACTCATCCATGCATACCTTCATCTGGGAAACAGAAAAACAGCAGTGCCTTGTTGATTAACTACAACTGGAGCACATTCAGTACATAAATCCTGCTGGTCAGTGAAGTAGAGGACTAGGCAGGCTTGTTTTGCAGCTGGATTTTGATACACAGCCCAACGCAACTGCAAGATTTTACAATGTATGCCGTTCTTTAAATCCATTTGTATTGATCACACCTGGCAGCCACAAACAATTTTATTAATCTAGACAATGTGTTAGTACTTATAATACAGTGGGGGAGAACAAGTATTTGATACACTGCTGATTTTGCAGGTTTTCCTACTTACAAAGCATGTAGAGGAAAATCACATTGTATGATTTTTAAATAATTAATTTGCATTTTATTGCATGACATAAGTATTTGATACATCAGAAAAGCAGAACTTAATATTTGGTACAGAAACCTTTGTTTGCAATTACAGAGATCATATGTTTCCTGTAGTTCTTGACCAGGTTTGCACGCACTGCAGCAGGGATTTTGGCCCACTCCTCCATACAGACCTTCTCCAGATCCTTTAGGCTGTCGCTGGGCAATACGGACTTTCAGCTCCCTCCAACGATTTTCTATTGGGTTCAGGTCTGGAGACTGGCTAGGCCACTCCTAGCCTCTGTGTGTTTCGGGTCATTGTCATGCTGGAAGACCCAGCCACGACCCATCTTCAATGCTCTTACTGAGGGAAGGAGGTTGTTGGCCAAGATCTCGCAATACATGGCCCCATCCATCCTCCCCTCAATACGGTGCAGTCGTCCTGTCCCCTTTGTAGAAAAGCATCCCCAAAGAATGATGTTTCTACCTCCATGTTTCATGGTTGGGATGGTGTTCTTGGGGTTGTACTCATCCTTCTTCCTCCACACACGGCGAGTGGAGTTTAGACCATAAACCTCTATTTTGTCTCATCAGACCACATGACCTTCTCCCATTTCTCCTCTGAATCATCCAGATGGTCATTGGCAAACTTCAGACGGGCCTGGACACGCGCTGGCTTGAACAGGGGGACCTTGCGTGCGCTGCAGGATTTTAATCCATGACGGCGTAGTGTGTTAGTAATGGTTTTCTTTGAGACTGTGGTCCCAGCTCTCTTCAGGTCATTGACCAGGTCCTGCCGTGTAGTTCTGGGCTGATCCCTCACCTTCCTCATGATCACGAGGTGAGATCTTGCATGGAGCCCCAGACCGAGGGAGATTGACCGTCATCTTGAACTTCTTCCATTTTCTAATAGTTGCTCCAACAGTTGCCTTCTCACCAAGCTGCTTGCCTACTGTCCTGTAGCCCATCCCAGCCTCGTGCAGGTCTACAATTTTATCCCTGATGTCCTTACACAGCTCTCTGGTCTTGGCCATTGTGGAGATGTTGGCGTCTGTTTGATTGAGTGTGTGGACAGGTGGCTTTTATACAGGTAACGAGTTCAAACATGTGCAGTTAATACAGGTAATGAGTGGAGAACAGGAGGGCTTCTTAAAGAAGAACTAACAGGTCTGTGAGAGTCGGAATTCTTACTGGTTGGTAGGTGATCAAATACTTATGTCATGTAATAAAGTGCAAATGAATTATTTAAAAATCATACAATGTGATTTTCTGGATTTTTGTTTTAGATTCCATCTCTCACAGTTGAAGTGTACCTATGATAAAAATTACAGACCTCTACATGCTTTGTAAGTAGGAAAACCTGCAAAATCAGCAGTGTATCAAATACTTGTTCTCCCCACTGTATATGTCTACTATTTGCTTTGTGTCTGGGCCACTAAATACAAGCTTTAGATAGCTTACTAGGGTATCTCTTCTCACATATCTGCATTACTTCTTATGATCTTTACTTGTATTTTAAACTGTTTTGTCAATAAACTAAACTGAATCAGACATCTGTGCCATTTCCCATCTCATTTCCTCACAATAATGTATAAAAACTTCCCCTAAATGCTATTTCAATAAAAATAGGACATCAGCTATGATTCACAAATTGATACAATGACCTACTACTACAGCATTACTACCTGTAGCCTTGGAACAGGTGACATTCCTCCACAGGCCTGCTGTAACTACCACACAATTAGGGTCTTACCTGCATGGAGATGCGGCCACACCGCTGCAGTTCATTGCCTGAGGTGAGGGCGACGGTGGTGGCAATGGCAGGAGGAGGGCTGGTTTTCAAGCTGTTGCAGGTACAAATAAGCTGTGACAGGGCCTGCAGGGTGTCGATCCGAAGCTTAATGAACTCGCATTGGAATGTAAGAGGGCTCAGAGGAGTGCTGGCGGCCTGAGGGGAGGGATTAATCAGATAACAGCGCATAAAAACAACAGTTAAACAGCGACATATCAAACAACGCTGAGTTGACCTAACAATATACATTTGTGTTAGGTGAGTTAATTGATCAACAATTTGAAATGCTTTAATAGCAAGACTCTCCAGACTGAGTCTCAGCATCTGTAATAATCTGTCATTGGTGAAATAGGAGGAGGAATAGTATTGTAATGTTTTCTGACAGACAGAACTGACCGTGAGGGAAGCGATGCCCTTTTGGTAGGAGCGCAGGGCCTCGGCAATGGCGCTCATGGCCCCGCTGTAGTCCCCATCCTCCACGTGACTCAGGCACTGCTCTGCCTGGGAAAACTCTTTCAGGCTGTTCAGCCAGAAGTAGAAGTGCTCTGATGCCACACGGGTCCGCAGACTCTGGTACAGCTCGCTGGAGAACTCGTGGCACCCCTGCAGATCAGTGATAACGTTTCATCATGTTTCAGGTGTGGGATTTGGCCAAGGGCAACTGGACTCATCTTGTGACACCTTCTTATTCACCTTTTACAGCTCTACAGTAGACTTAAGGGCACCACCCTTGTGGATTAAACAGGGGTCTGAAGTCATACAACGCATAATACAGTACAGTTAAGGTAGTCAGAGCTTAAACACAAGACAACTTCATATTGACACAACCACTAATATTACATTAAAAGATGCCTACAAGTGAGGTGTTTCTTAAATCCTTCATGCATACTTCAAATACTGTACCTGCCATAAGATCAGTGATAACTTTTGTGCGCGCAAAGGTGTTTGGCTGTCACCTTTGCCTTACTAAGCAGCTGGAGAATGTCGCTAACGATCCTATCATCATGATCTGGGGAAACCTGCGTCATACTACCCATAAATGTGCTGTGCAGTACTACCTATGTACAAGATTACCATGCGTGAGGCTTGTCGAGCGATGCGGTACACCGTCCAGCCGTTCGCAACATTCTCCAGCTGCTGTTTGATGACAGTCTTCACTTCGGCCGTCAGAGACGACTGGCTGGCGACAAAAATCACTGTTGCCAAGGAAACCTGCAGACACATTTTTAAAAATCCAAAATCAAGAGACGTACATGGTCAAATAAACAAGAAAGGATTGTTGTGGGTTAGCAGTACTGCAGAGGCGTAAAAAAAATATGTGGTTGATTTTTCACTATAACATAGATTTAACACAATTAGTGCTTGATTGTCATGTAAAAGCTGTTGTTGGGTCGCCTGTGCTAAAAGCTTCATTTAAGTGTTGTGAGGGTCTAAAGCTTTAATTTTTCTCTCACCAGAAGCTCTTGCTGCTTGTCAGTGGAGGAGTGACTGGCCACTCTGTAGAGGTCCACCAAATCTCCCAGCATGCCGTCGCCCAACACCGGCAGGTGGGTGGCGATGGCTGCCAGAGCGTGGCACATGAGAACACGAGAGGAGTCGCAGGATAAGTGGAGCTGGCCGAGCAGGAATTCCACGGCAGACTGGCTGAGATGGGGTCGACTTTTCAGCAGTTTAACCAGTGAGGTGAGGGCCGTCTAGGGTTGACACGAAAAGGGAAGTAGAAGGATCGGTATTAATAAGTCAAAATGTAGACAAGGGTTGGTTGATGGTAAACAACCTCCTGGTAATCAATTACAATTACATATATATCCAGGATGTGCATGGCAGTGCTGGTATTATTATTGAAAAAGTAATAAGAATTCAGCTTTATTTTTGCCAGATTTTGCCATCCGTAGTTGCAATGTTACCTTTGTCCAACAAATATTGAAGATGGATGCTGCATTTATCATTGCTCTAGTAAAAAATAACACAAATGTAAACAGAGTTTGGGATATTCTAAACAAAGCATCTTAAATGCCTCACACTTGGGCAAAGCTTTACACTTACATATTGATATCAAATTATCGAGAACACCCCTGACTTTACTGACCAAGACTGGGTTTAATTTGAAATGTGATTCTATTTTTAGATGTTAACATGTTTTTCTGCATATACCTTTTTAATTTAACCAGAAGTTCTCAAATGTTTAATGCTTTCTAAACACAAGCAGTCATGAAATAACTTTGCTTAAATAAAATATAATCTGAAATTTTGATTTAAATCAGGAACTATCTGATCAATGAATAAGTAAAATCAACTAATCTGACTGGGCATTGGATGTCAGCTTATGGAAATTGGCAGTTTTCTATACTGTGGGCTACAAACACATTTATGTTGATACCAACCACTGACTTTCAATACCCAGCCATATTGTTGCCACCCATGTATTGATCCAAGCTATGCCCTCTGCCTTGTGGTTAAATATTGTCTTACTTTGAGCGTGACCTGTGCACTGGGGCTGCTGTCCTGGCTGCAAAGCATCAGAAGAGACTCCACTCCCAAAACTGTGTCCTGCTCCAACTGTACTATATCTGTGGAAGAGAAATACCCACAGCAACACTAAGCCTTGGCACACAAGAGCAGACATCAGAGGGGTTAATGTGAGATCAATAGTCTGATAAGAAACTGGCATAATTCCTAATCCAGGTCATTACTTGCTGTAACCAACCTTTTTCTGGACAGGAAATGGCAATGTTAGCGAGCACTATGACCCCATGAGCGGCAACTGCCAGGTTGCTGTGGTAACAGCATTCTTGTGCCAGTTTAACCAGGTCAGTGAGCCGGGGGGGAACCGAAGAGCTACCTGAGGAGAATGAAAGGAATACAGATCAGTCCAGAGTCGTTCCCTTCTTCACCATACAAATAACATAAACCAGCAAATAATACCTGGGTAAGATCAGATTCTTACATATTTAAAAAATTCACATCGTTATAAAAGGGAACACAACCTGTCATATTATTAAAGTACTGCTTGATTGCAATTGTTCCAGAGAGGGTGGAGAGGACAGCCAACATCCCCAGCTTCAAGCTGTTGTAAGGGCTGCTCAAGGCGCACTCACACAGGGTCTGCACAGAAAAGAAAACATTAGATTACCTACAGATTTCAGACCAACATAAAGACAATCCTACAATGCAACTGTCAGAATCTGAAACGCTACCTGAGTGTTTTCTCTGATCCAGAGGTGAGGAGCCTTTTTAGCCAGGAGCTTTAGATCACTAATTGTGAGCCTCTTCACAGCTTTTCTTGGGTCATCTTTCAGGTATTGAAGGAGGAGTTGTAACTGTATAGAGAGGGAATCAAATGAAAAGTCATTTACAATTTTGAAAAAAGGGTCCAAGAATGCAAATCTTAATAATAGCAACAGACCTATGCCATTAACAGCCAAACGTCATACATTTCTAGACAAAACAAACAACCACAGTTGGTCTTTACACTGCGTTCACACATAAATATACAAAGTAGCAGGCAGTGTCTAGCTCTGCGGGTATGTTGCATAAATTTACATACTCTGCTCCGACTCAACTGTGTTTTTTCTGAGCATGATTGGCTCTTGCCTGGTTGCCCCTTACATTGCCTCAGAGGACATTTGAGTAATGTTGAGATGTTCTCAACTTTCACCTGTAGTGGCTTTTAAATTTCTGTAATTCATCAGGTGGTGTCGGGCTGCAATGCCAGGTCCCATTCACAATGAATGGCAGCCTGTTGCTGTCCCAGCTTTTAGACCTGCATGTGTGAACCTTCCATTACAGTAACTAACCAATAACAATGAGGTAAAGCTCTGACATGGTACTACCTGCTTTGGTATATCGATGAGAGAGGAGGCAGCCAGCTGGGTGAAGGTGTGCAGGGTGACGATGACCATGGGGGTGGAAGGGTACGAGTTGACCAAGTGCTGTAGAAGCTCCCTGCTGCTGGACGCCAAGCTGGCATCATGATGCATGTGCTGCAGCATTGGGATCAGCTTCAGCTTCAGTTCCACTGGAGTGTCTAAACCTGGGGTTGAGACATAGGTTAAAGAGGAACACAAACTCTATACAAAAGACAAAATGAAAGCACTGCCTGGACAATGAGAAGCCATGAAAATTATTTGTGAATTCCTTAAAATATGTTGTTGGTATTTGAATGTACAATATAGTGGCATATTTAATTTTGATTATAAAACGGACTGCATCGTTTTCAGTGTAGACTGCCATGTTCACGCAGACATTTTAATGCTCAATTAGTTAAAGTTTTAAAATGCTGACCTCTGTGAGTGCATACACTATTATTGATCTGTTTTAGGCTTTGATTTGTTTTCATAGTTTGATAGTTTAGTACGAAGCAGTAATTTTACCTTGAATCATCTCACTGACTTTGTTGCATATCCCAGCTGCAAAGTCTCTGAAAATCAAAAAATGCGTAAAACACACCAAACGTACCAAAACCCATATCATTTATATATATATATATATATATATATATATATATATATATATACACACACATACACACACACTAAAGCACAGGTGAAGCGACAACTTTCCTTACTTTGACTGTGCAGAGAAGCTTGCAGCAGCAAAAATGGCAGCTTCCACTTCTACATTGTCATGAGAGTCCAGGCTTTGGCGAATACTGTGGTGGGCATTCTTCCTCTCTGGGATGATGGAGGCCAAACTACCGAGCATCCTGAGAAGAAGGAAACAACAGAGAAAGTTTGTTTTAAGCCTTAGATAACTGGAAAGAGAGTGAAGCTCATTCTTTCTGGGTCTGTAGAGTGGTACAACGTTTTGTATGTTGGTCCATTCTACATTAGAAACCAGCATAATGTAAAACTTTAGGTTATTCAAATTCTTACCTCAGAGTGATGGCTCTGGCCACTGGGTCATTGCTATGGATGACCGAAAACACCCTTTTGACAAATTCATCCACATTGAGGATCTTTTCGAGATGTTTCTCACTCTGTTGAGTTACTTTCAGCACACAGAGGCGCAGAAAGTTGTTCCTGAAATCAGAGAGACAAACTTTTGTAAACACGTAGGTCTGTGCCACAGGAAAGCCAGTTTCACTACTCACACACCATAGACATGTTACTAACGATTACCTTCTGGTAATGAACTCAACTTCCATTCAATAAATTGTTTAAATACAACTGCCATAAAATGCACAAAAGCAAGCAGCTGTAACCATACAACTTTGGGTAGTTTTACTTGAAACGCATGCAGTTGTCAATTTATTAGGTACACCTACATAAAAGGATGCAGTCAATAAATCCTAGTAGAAACCCCTAATAAACTGACTTTATGAATGCCAGTTTTTAGCAATCATCAAAATGGAGCTAGGTAAACATCAGAATTTTGAAAACATTAATGAGAAACTATCCTCAGAGTACCAAGTTATAAAGCATCATACCCAAGTCTGAAGATGTCTGCTAGTTTCAGAAACGCAGAGTTGATGAGGATGGGAAAAGGGTACTTCTGGAAGAGTTTGGGGAAGAGCACCACAGCCTCACACTGCTCTCCCAGCTTCCCCGACCTCAGCCCTGAAAACAAAGCAAGCTCACTGTTCACAACAAAGCACCGGGTTCTCATAAAGTCAGTTACATTTAGAAAAACCGACACATGGAGAAGACACATCACAGGATCATACTACAACTGATGAGCCGTATGCTAACTAGTTAGCAACCTAGCTAACGCACCTTTGTCCAGCTCCATGAGAGCGGAATTGGCGTCGAGTTCTTGTTCGCCATAACAAGCCTCTGACAGGAATGAACGTGCAGTTGAAAGTGACATTACTGTTTATTTTTTACTTGAAAAAGGCTTGACTGCACCCATAAATCCTTAATATTTCATTGTACAGGCTGAGACACTCTAAACCCGGATGTTAACCCTTTACTGCTTCCTGTTCTCAGTTTTGTATTACACAATAAAGCGCTTCTAACGTGACTATTTGCTACTTTAAAAATAAAATCTTCAATAAACAATTCTAAGGTCAATTATTTTAACATAGGTGAAAAATACCAGAGTGCATTTAATGAAGTACAGTGCTACTTTGAGGTACTTCACTTAAGTATTTCCATCTTCTGATACCTTAACTTTCTACTTCTCCACATTTCAGAGAGAAATATTTTACATTTTTCAAAAATACTTACTGCTTATAAAATGTGATGCATTGTTAAATTACCCAGCTCTATATTAAGCTGTTAGATCCGCCTTGCCAAATACAACATTGAAGTATGGCTTACATGTTAATGCATCAGTAATAATGGTCCAATATCATAATAAACTAACACTGACAGGGACCTGAATAATGAATACTTTTCTCTGAACATCTCTGTACTTTTACTTTTCAAAAATGTTCATTCAGGACTTTTCCTTGTATTTGAAAATGTATATAGTGTGGCAATACTAATTTTACTTTAACCACTCCAGGCATGTTTTAAGCTTTTTATATACAGTCTATGGTTTTAAGACATATAAAAATACTATTGTAGACAGTACTTTTGTCTGATAAGGTTTTTCCACAAAAATGTTCAATTAACAAGTAAAAGCACTTTCCTCCTCACTCGTTGAATAATCCAGAATCAATGAATATGCACAAGATGTCTCCCACTTGACTGAAAAGTATATTCTTGGTGCATTATGTGCAGTGTACTTTTAAGGTTTCCGCATCACACTTGTGGATCATTATTGTCAAACTAAAATAATGCTCGAAAATACATATGTCTTAAACTGAGA
This sequence comes from Micropterus dolomieu, assembly GCF_021292245.1. NCBI lineage: Eukaryota > Metazoa > Chordata > Actinopteri > Centrarchiformes > Centrarchidae > Micropterus > Micropterus dolomieu. The sequence continues at coordinate 27,704 of NW_025744324.1, forward strand.
TTTAGGTAAGCAGAGAGGAAATGACCCATTTCAGCAAATTAAGGTGAAGATACTAGTGTCATCACACCCTGCACATGTATCATTCTGCATAATGAAGGTCAATGCGACACCACATTATGTTGGATGTTGATCCAGTTTACTGAGCCGTTCGCTCAGTTGTGGCACAAAGAAACCGGACGTGGACGCGATGCTGGAGCGGAAGTCGCTGTTTCAACCAATGGTAGCGCGTAACGCAAATTTAGCGGGGGATTCAGTCCCTGCGTTCAGAAGACCTGTTCGCGGGAAAGACCAGCAGCTGCAGAAACACGGAAAAAGACCAACGATCTCACAAACGCCTCAGTGTTATTATTAAAAAAATATTTCAGATCGTCTTCCACCGGAGTGCAGGGATGCTGTTCCGCTCAATAGTTGACAGAGGAGTGGGCAGACGAAGGCAGAGCGGTGAGACAGTCAATGAGTTTGGGAATATCGGGGGCTTTTCGGTCTTCATTGTGCTATCTCCACAGCTACTGACAAACTTAAAATAGTTTAATATCAAGGGTAATGTAACTCAACATCTCGGTTTCATGTTTGGATTTGTAGCTAAAACCACTAAAGTTTACACCTGGATCTTTGGATATTTGGCCGTGATCTATTTCTGTTGCAATGACGGTATAAAAATTAGCTTACGGCAAACTGACTTTAGCTTAACGTTATGTTATTAATGTAACTAAACGTAGTGTGTTCTTCCAAGTTTTGGTCAACCAGAAATCCGCATTTCAATTCCCAACAATCACAAACTCAAAATCAAGGCATTACAATATTTATGTATAGATGTATCCACAGTAAACTCGTAGCACATAATTATTTAGGCCTGGGTGATATGGCTGAAATCATTTTATCATTTCATTTGTTTATTTATAGGGACAACACACATTAATCAACATTGCTGTAAATGTGCCAGTGTTGGCCAACTGGCTAATTTTCAACTGCAGTTCTTCGGCAAGATATTTTGAAACCTTTAAAGTGATCAAATTTACAGAAGGAGGAAATCGTCAAAACACCATAAAGACGACAGTGGCAACAAAACAGTAAAACATTAGTACAATAATACAGTAACAACAAACACCATTTCGACGCAGATGGAAAACAACGCGAAGTAACAACACACAACCTGTTGTAAATGTAGGCAAAATCCTATCTAGAAAATGAAACAGACCCATTTATTAACACATGTTGTTAGTTATAAATAAAGTTTGTAATTTTGACATTGGGATATCCTGAAAAGATAACATAATATGATTTTAACAGTATCACAAGATGCAACTGAAACTTCATAAACAATAATATTGAGGTATGGCCTTTTATTACTGACTTTTGTAAGAAGTAAAAAAAAGTGAAACATAGCCTGGAAAAAAAGTAACTACAGCCATCAGATAGATGTAGTAGAATAAATAGTAGAAGTACCTCTGAATGCAGTGGAGTAAATCAGTACTTTCTTCTTTGAATGTCCCAGTCCTCCCTGCAGATCCCTGGTTCAGGTACCCTCTGAGCTCTCTGCTGGAAGGCTACCAGTGTGTCCGACACGATGAACACATCTCCTATGGCAACCTGGGTGACTCCGTGCCACCATTTGGACTGGCTTTCTCCTCTGGTAAGCCACCTGTATATACCATATTACCATCAGATGATACACGACAGAGCCAGGAGCTGTTGTCGTTAATTTGTTTAACTGATGTTTCCCTCTTCTCCCATCTCTCTCCAGCTGGGAACATGCAGAACGTCCTTGCAGCAGCGAATGAAGAAGGCATCGTTAGAATCTACAATACAGAGAGTCGCAAAAACCCGCTTCTTAAAGGTATGTGTAGACTCTTTTCTTTCACTATAGTTCTGTCCATTATCAGGACATATCAGTGGCTAATGGTGTGTGGATGTTCGCAGAATGGCTGGCTCATGAGAATGCGGTCTTTGACATAGCCTGGGTCCCGGGGGAGCCTCATGTAGTAAGTACAATTCAAATGAATTCCAGGTCATCAGTCCACTGTAAATTTATGATGTGAAGTCAGTAACATCTTAAAAGACTTCATTTTAAAGCATTATTGAGTCATATTGACATTTATGACTCATTTATTTTTGTTTTATGGTTGCCTTATTATCTACCCTTGTTTCAATCGCTACATTTAAAGCTTTTTCTAAGCTCCCTTTTCTTACATAAAAAGCCTTCCTTAAAATTAATTATATTATTATTCATCCTTAGGTGACTGCTGCTGGTGATCAGATGGCCAGGCTGTGGGATGTGAAGTCAGGGGATCTGTTAGGCAGCTTCAAGGGTCACCTCTGCAGCCTCAAGTCTGTTGCATTCACACCGCAGGAGAAAGGTAAAGTGCTGGGGGATAGTTAGTTCCCTGTTTTCTCTCAAAATACACAAAAAAATCCTGTGCCGACGGTGTGACATTTGATTTTGGGGCTATGGCAGCCTGTTTTCTATGTTTACATATGCCCACACCTATTTGTATAGCATTAATAACCACTAATAAATATGCCAGGAAGAAAAATGTAATGCTAAGTAGCAGGACATTACAAGGTGATTTTTTTTGTTTAAATGTAATATCTTTTGCATTAATGATTCTTTGTTGTATCACATTATTGAGGCTTTGTCTTCTGTTAAACAGCTGTGTTCTGTACTGGGGCCAGGGATGGAAATATCATGGTCTGGGACACCAGGTGCAGCAAAAAAGGTATAATTTAGAAATTTCAATCACAAAGGTTTTGTGTTTTTGTATTGTGTAATATTCAGTGTTTTGTCCAACCCAATCTCTATTTCTGAATTGTTACAATATATTAAGCCTTATGTGGCAAATGCAGAAAGAGTGCATCATTGTCATCACCATGTTATATGTCTTCCTCTCAGATGGTTTCTACAGACAGGTGAAACAGATCAGTGGCGCTCATAACAAAGCAGAGACAAACCCCTCCACAAAAGCAAAGAAGAGGCGGAGCAGCGCACGTGGCATGGCTCCCAGTGTGGTGAGTTTCTTGGACAGCTGACCCTCTTTAATGAAAAGGACCAGGGCTGTGCAGAAGGAAGGCTGATCTGTGTGCACATTGTCTTTCTTGCAGGACTCCCAGCAGAGTGTCACAGTGGTTTTGTTTCAGGATCAGCACACCCTCATCTCTTCTGGGGCTGTTGACGGGTAAGAAACCACCGCTACTTTTTTGTAAAAGGCAGCAAGTCAATATATAAAATGGCTGTCAAAGCAAACAGACCAGCATGGTCGTAATCATTTTTTATTTATTTCATTCCTCCTAACCAGAGTAATCAAGATGTGGGATCTGAGGAAGAACTACACGGCGCACCGTCAGGATCCTGTTCCGCTGCAGACGTACCCATACCCGGGTTCTTGCATGCGCATGCGTCTGGGTGAGTTTTGTACAACGCTGAGCATCGTGTTTACCTGAAATATGCACATGACCAGGATGAGCTGAATGTTGTTTTGCATGTGTTTTGCAGGTTATTCCGGACTTGTTCTGGACTCCACGCGATCCAACATCATGTGTAACTGCACTGACGACAGTATCTACATGTTCAATGTCACTGGAATAAAAACGACTCCAGGTAATATATCATAATGTCACTAGATGGGGCTGCAAACTAATGTCCTTTGCTTTAACTGACATGGGGAGAGTAAAGCAAGTGGGCACCTGACAGAGGACATTTAGAGGATGCAGGGACATTGTGTACTTGTACAAGTCAGAGATATGAATATGTGAACCACAGGACAGAGTTTCTCTGGTCATTTAGTTATAGCCCTCAATCCTTTGCACCACACTAAGGTTCATTTCATGTGTTTGTATTGCTCCATTTCAGGAGCAAATGCTTTCTGAATTGAAACTTTATCTAGAGATACTAACATTGCTGTTTGTTTTCTCCCCCACAGTGGCAGTTTTCAGTGGCCACCAGAACTCCTCATTTTATGTGAAGTCCACTATTAGCCCGGATGACCAGTTCTTGGCCAGTGGCTCAAGTGACAATAATGCATACATCTGGAAGGTAGGGTCTCTATTTTGCTTGGCCATATTTAATAGAAAATTGTTTTGCGTTTGTGATGTTTTAGGGTGATCTTGATGCATTTTAGCGTTTTTCATTGGATTTTACATTTCAGATCTCTGATCCTAAACATCCTCCCATGATGCTCCAAGGCCATAGCGAGGAGGTGACATCTGTTGCATGGTGCCCAACAGATTTTACTAAGGTGAGGCAACAAACTTTCTTAGTACAGTTTGACTTTTTCCACAGGCTCTTTGAGGAACCTATAGATATATAACCAGCCATGGTAATCTCCATCCGGTTTCCTTTTTACAAAACCTGCAATTATTTCAGAGTTTGTTTTTTTTTGTTTCCCTGCTGTGAAGCTGAGCCGTTTTAATAGGCTAGGAAGATGGATTTAGCCTGTGTATAATCCCAACTGCTCTGTCGGCAGATTGCTTCTTGTTCTGATGACCACACTGTACGGATCTGGAGGCTTCACAGGGAAATGGATGGAGCACAGTCTTCAGTGGGAGAGGCCAACCTTGTGGGCTGGGCACGTCCTAAGTCTCCCTCAAGTGAGTGTTACAAACACCATTAAAAAAACGTCTGTTCTGTTCTTCATATTATTACTTTACCTTAGCATGAGAAAAGTGGAAGTTATAAATAACTGTTGTCCTGTATTCATGGTGTCACATCTCAACTGACTTCTTCTGCTTTTGTTAAGGGTCTTCAGTCCAAGCTGAAACGACTCCTGCCAAGACCCAGAGGACAGAGAGTCTTGGTGGCCTGGCGTCACCCCAGCTTGCTGCTTGTGCTCCCAGTGGAGCCTCCCTGCCTCTGCCCTCCAGCACCACCTCACCTAGCCCTTCTCAGGACGCTAAGACTGCTGCTGTTCGCCAGAGAACACCATCATCTATCAAACAGTGGCTATCCCCGAGCCGTGGATCCCCCCGTCAGGTGAGCCTTCTGCTCCGTAGGGTACTGAGCCCATGTCACCAGAGCCCTGCGAGCAGCACCTCTCCCACAGAACGACGGGCCAAGCGCAGGCTGGAGACTGGCAGCGGAGCGTCTACAAGCTGCGAGAGAGCAGAACAGTGTGACTGTGTTACTGAACTCTACCCCGAGGCCAAGAGAATCCGGACCCTGTCAGGAATCTGCTGCCCTGCTCAAGAGAGCCGGGTACAAACAGACTGTCACACGGAGGACAACAAGCAAGCCTCATCGAGACAGACTGGGAAGGAGAATTTCTCTCCCAGAGCAAGTGACTGGTTGTCAGTGATGGGCCAAAAGATGAAGACAGGTCATGGAAGCCCTAATACTCCCAGAAGCCCCAATGCCTCTAAGAAACAAGAAGGCAAGACACCAGCTTCACCAGTAAGCACAAACAGTTTTCATGTCCTATTGTGCAGTGTTCTTGGAGCTTTTTCATCATCAGCATAAAAATGTCTTTGACACAGCTGTCAGATTATCTTTTTTTTTTTTGTTCAATAGAAAGTGAATATTCCCCTGATGGGAACTATTTATTCAAGGCAGAGTGAACTCCTGCACTTATTTGAGACCAGTGAAATTGTCATTCCTTTTGGCTGTGCACCGTTATAGTTGCCTTCTTTCTCTTCCACTTAGTTGGAACGTTGCCAGTCTAGAAATTCAAGCTTACTCTCTCACTTCTAGCAAAAATATTTCTGTGGAAATACACAAGACTGATTGTTTGGTAATTAAGTGCTAATGTGTACATGCATGGTAATGTTCTATAGCCATTAAAATGAATATTGCAGTTGACCTTTTGTGTTTCTTGTTTTTCAGACCATCTGCTCACCACAAACCATGAAGAAAATCTCCACATATTTCACGAGAAGGCCTCTGGAATGACCACGTGTGCCAGTCAGATGCTCTGTTTAAAATGCTGTATTTTTTTTATTTTTGAGTATTACTTTTAACCTGAACCCACAGAAAATAAGCCTCTAAGAACACTATATATGTCCAGACTACGAGTACAGGAACCTGGGCTGCATAGAGATAGACAAAACCGTCATTGTGAATGGTTGATGCTGCGGTTTTCACATCCCAAAAGGCTGCTTTATTTTAATTGGGTCATAGGTTTTGCAGTTGCCTCCTACACATTTTCCAATGCTTTGCAGAATCTTTGGTTGGAAAAATGAAGTTGCATGTTGTTGAGTAAATCTTTCATTTTACTCAAACCCTATAACTTTAAGAGTTTTATATTATGTTTAATACAAGAACCCACATTTAACAAAGTTGTTCAGGAGGTTAATCCTCAAGTGCAGAGAAAAATATTTGTCTGCAAATATGGACATTTTAAAGTCTGCTAAAAAAAAAAAGACTATTATTTGATACTCATCTTACTCACATTCGTTTTATGAACTTCACTAAGATGTATCGCTTCATCTCTTTGTGTTTTTTTTTTTTTTCTTTCATGTGTGGAGTTTGACAGTTTTCCTTCTGTGTTACACATACAATTCTGCAAAATGTTTTTTTTTTCTTGAGCAAATGCTTAAGTTGTTTATATGTACAAAATAACCTTGCTTGGTTCATTTGTATTTAATTGTCACAAATTTGCTGTGGTCAGATTTTATTAAATTGAAAATTGTTTTCAAAGTGTGTCTTGGGATTGGTTGCATATTAGTGTGAGCCATGTGTGATAAAGAGTGCTTGGTTCTGAGACACAGCTGATGATACTTTACTGCTGTGGATACAAAGTTTGTATTTTTGTGACTCCTTATTTGAATATGTTTAAGGGTATGGAGGGTTAAAATAATTAAGCTTTTTGCAAACCCATAGGAGGATCCTGACCTTCTAGTTGGAAACTATATACTGTAAACTATATTCTTTAATTATCGCCTGTTTAATGACAGAATATGTAGTATTTTATGCAGTAAACCGTGTTTAGCTGATGCAGACTTCATGTTTTGATCTTTAGTACCTGCTACATCTGCCACTCCTCATTCAACTGCACAGCGTCACGCATTTGTTTTCCCATGTCACATGTTCAGGACACTGTTTCTGCGCGACCTGATTGGTTTAAAAAGTTTACAGTCTTTTAATTCTCTGCTTGTGATTGGCCGCTGGAGGTGTCTCTCAGTGACGTGCATCTGTCAGCCTCTGCAGTCCACCGAACCGTGAAGTGAGACAGGCAACGACGGAGCGGCTTTACTGGGAGTGTTTTTATGGCTGCCTGCTCAGCACGACGTCCGGTAATTTGTTGTATGTAAGAACGCTCGGGCGTTTTTAGAGGCCGTGTAAACGAAACTACAGCTCTGCATTCGGCGAGGAATGTAGTTAGTCGAGTGTGGACACGGCTAACTTTTATGTGCTAAATGAGACTCGGCCGTCGAGTGAAATTGAACTTCATCGATCGCGGATAGTCTGAAAATACGCTCAGCTGAAGTCTAACTGGGATGAAAAACAGTGCGTCACCTCTTGGACTTGGTGTTTTTACGAAGAACTACACGAATTTAATGGGGCAACTATCTTTTGTAACTTTTTTCCCTCAACAGCGGTGCAAACTGTTGTCGTAGTGGCAGACATTCACGTCAGCTAATTTTAGCAAGCTAGCTAACTGTTAGGTACGTTAGCTGGAAGCCTAGCAGGACAGGAGCTTGCTACTGGCAGGACTTCACAACTAATTCACCCAACTTTCTATTTTATGACAATGTCTTTCAAACCTTTTGCAACAGGTAAACATTTTGCAAACACGACAAAGCAGTAAAAACCATAAAATCTAGAAACGATCATTTTCTTGTGTTGGTAACGTTACCTCCGGGTTGTACTTCGGGCATAGTCATGAGTTGTAGTTTGGCTTTGTGGCTCTTGTTTTGAAGATTGCTCCCGTGTTTCCGAAAGCAAGTTACCCCAACGATGCAGTCTTTGGACACAGTCTAACCCCAGCGCTGAGCGACCATGTTGGATCATACAGAATAACATAAGACTTGAGCAGGGGACGAGCTTCAAGTCGCGCAGTTGGCTAACATATTTTTGTGCTGATGCGAACGGTAGGAACAGAAGAGGAAACCTTTCATTTCACCTAGGGGAATACAGTAGCTTGTCAGAAGTCTTCGTCAGTTTATGCATCAAAATGTCGGCCATCTCTGCATCCGAGAAAGTGGACGGGTTTACGAGAAAGTCCATGAGGAAGGCCCAGAAACAGAGGAAATCCCAAGGCTCCTCGCAGTACCGCACTCAGACCGCTCCAGTTGAGCTTTCACCGCTGCCGCAGCTCAAAGGTACGGTAAGAGGATGAAAATAGACTGTCATAACCAGTGTGTTATGTGCGCAGCTATTTCATTCAGCATGCCTATTACCAGAATTGCACCATACATAAATTAAATTAAGTGAAAGCTATCTAAGTCGTAGGTCACTTTGTTTAAACCTTTTGGGGAAACACAGTGGTCAAAAGAGTTGTGGACACATCTCCAAATATTTCTTTTCTCACTTACTTGCTTCCACACAAGCAGACTGGAAGGGTTGGCAAAAAAAACTCAAAGTGCATCGCATCAGTTTCTTTGTGCAACATACCCCGTTTTGTTTACTTTTCTGGCATCACTGTTGCTTTGTGCTTGATTCCAAGTTCCAAGGTGTTTTTGCAGAGACCCAGAGGAGCCTCAGTGGATGAGTTTGGGCTGAATTGTGCTTAATTGACATGCAGAGGCACATCCAGAGAGAAATGTTGAAGAAGGGGTTAAGAGGGCGTTTTGCTTTTGAGTCAGTGTTCTATATCTTCTCCAGAGTTGATGGGTGCATCCACAAAAAAGTGACTACTACAGTTAGCGGCTGTGGAGAAACAATGTGTAAAAACACAAGACCTGTGATTGTGTTTTCTTTCTGTATGTTGATGCTGGTCTAGACTGTTAAGACAGCATTGAGAAAGTTGAATAAAGGCTCATTAATCTGTTCTCTAAGCCACTTTATCCAAGCCTGATACTAAAGCTTAATCACAATACTACAGTATTGTATTCTAACACTTAAGAGGCATCACAATGGTGAACTACCTGTTGAATACCAGATAGTTAGTTTATGATTTTTTTTTAGTTTTTGCAACAACAAATGTACAGCGAGTGTATGTCATTGACAGCTGGTTAGCCTTAGAATAAGAGAATACAGGAAACTGCAAAAATGCACCAAGTGAAATGTGACACTTGAGTGGGATAAAATGAGTTTGGGGTATCTAACAGTAGTCTGTTGTAGGTGGAGGTGGATGGAGGTCTGGTAAGGTTTGGCATGTGACCTGATTTAAGAAGTCTGTTCCCAACTAGTCAAGTGTTCTTAACCACAAATGACACACACAAACATTTAGATATCTATGTAAATTCAAGTTATGTGTACCCTTGCAACCCTCGCAGTGGTTTCTACAAGATGGTAATGTTTCTGCTGTGTAGAGTTAAGTATTTTATACTTGGGTGGTGAACTCCTGGCAGCTTTATGCGCCTGTAATGAATCCAAAACAAAATTGTACCCACATGGCCCAAATGCTGTGCTATTAAATTATTTAAAAAAAAAAACCAGTATTGCAACAACTGTGGTAATGACAAATCTAAGCATGCACCCGACTAGATACGGGTTGGTTGTCTTCCTGTTGCCTAAATCTGACCAAGCTGAATCTTCTTACAACTGTGTGTATCTTAAGTTCCATTCACAACAGTGTGTGTCATTTTCACTGAAGTGTAGCATCCATCTTGCATCGTGTTCATTCAGCGAGCATAATACACAGGAATGCAAATATTGTTTGCTTTGTCTTCTACTCTTCAGTATATTAGAGCGATAACATAACCTTATACCTTTTAGAACTATTTACTAGTTATCATATAGAAATACTACTGTGAAAATCCTTTTGTGACCCCCCTACCCAAAAAATGAATTTATGGTATTGACACAACGCTGCCCTTGCTTATATTAACGGCGTGTATTTAATTTTTTTCCATATTTCAAATTCAAACTGTTGTCATAAAATCTAATGACTAATTTGCACTTACGCAGACATGCCTCAACAGCATATCACCGGTGTTTGTGTTACTGGAGGAAAGAGCGCAGTTGAAGTAATAAAGACATGCCTGGTCAAGTAGTTGGAACTTTTCAACATGATGAAACTTCTCAAGATGCTCACAACAAAATGTCATGGATGAGTTTGGGTCAACAGTGACTGCTGTCCTAAAATTTTAAAGAATTGTAGAAAATATAGCATCTAATATTTCATCATGACTGATTTGATGCATACAAAGAGTAGTTTTCCAATAGGATTTTCAAACGCTTAGTATGATTTTACCAACCCAGAGCGTTGCACAACAGAACCCAAAATTGACTTGAAACACCATGGCAGCTACTGTCTTGTTGACAAGCGTGAAAGTGACAGTCACATTATCCGACTCTCTTCCACTAAGAGCTTAAGGGCGATTTGTGCCTTGCTGTGGTGATTACGGCTTGTATAGAATAAAGGAAATCTGTATTTCAGTCATTTGGATTGTTTTTGTTTGAGGTGTGCAGATTATTTACCTGACCGGTTGATTCTGCCCAACATGTACTTGTCTATCATCTCTTGTTTATTGTGTTCATGTATGACGAGGGGGGCATAAGATATGTGCTGTGCAAATTCATACACACATTTGAGTTGCTTAATGACGTCAAATTCATTCATTCAAGCACTTGTTGATGAAATATTGAGGTATATTGTAGTAAGGGAAGCAACAAAGATCTTGTAGATGTGAGATGCATCACTCCATAGCTAAAACGAAGCGTTCAACACAGGGTGAAAAGAGGAGCTGCAGCAGTGTGCAGTATGACAAAAATATGGTGTTTATTGAAAATGAGACCATGTAAACCTGTTCTGGTACAACCCCTAAATAAGAACCTGAAAAATGAGCATAATCTGACTTATTTAATACAAAAACAAAGTAGAGTGGATACATGGAAACAAAATATTGGTGTTGGGATGATAGCACTGTTTAAGTCAGTTTACACAGTTGCCCCATAGCCCAAATTAATAATAGTACAATGTTTCATGCAACAATAGTTCTTTTTATTAGTGTAAACCAAGCATCTTAACATGGTTTCTCAAATGAATCCTACTTAAAGGCAAAACACGGCAGGCATCGTGTTTTAATGCACTGGCCAATTTTAAGGTTTTGGGCTACTTCCTTAACATGTTGTCTTTCAGACTAGTGGGAGGAAAAAGTCCAAAATATACATTTTGTATATTTAGTATATTACATTTATATTTAGTAGTTTATTTTACTACAGTTTGTCTCTGTGCGTCTGTAGATTTCTCCTAAAAGTTAGCTTTATTACGCTACATGTCCTCCCGCTGTCTGCACCATATGATCCCTGGTCCCTTTGGAAAGCGCGCTCTCTCTCTCTCTCTCTCTCTTCCAAATATGGTAATTTCCGTTGTACCAGCAACCAATTGTGAAAGTACAGAGGCGAATTTAAGCTAAGCGTGAAATCTGATTGGCTAGTGTCGATTAGCTTTCTTTCATTCGTGTTTAGTTTACTGTGGGTGGCTCTGTCTGTTTCTGTGTCTTAAGGGAGACAGTTCAGACATGCTGGTACTCCGTTATCAGTTTTGATGTGTTGATGTTATAGAATGGTGTATTTAATAATTTGATTGGATATGTAAATTAATTTTCAATGAAAATGTGTAGGTTTGTACAGTAGCCTACTTGTCTTTAGAGGCTGTTTTTCTCCTCTTCAGTAGCACTTACATACACCAGACTTTCCAGTCGTATTCCTGACAATATTCTGAAGGTTTTTACAGAGGGTTTTGTTCATATATCATTCATAGCCTGAATTATATAACATTTTATTCCCAAAAACAGGTTGAGAAATATCTTTCTATGCCTGAGTATTTTTTGAAATGAAATGAAATAAACAGACAGTCTAAATCCCCTTTTGTAAAAACATTTGAGTATGTGTCAGCAACGTAAAACAAAAATTTTGAACCTGACTTAATCCAGTGTTCAGCATTTAGTGCTTGAAATAAACGCAATTTAGTGCATATTTCATTAGATACTGCCTCATTTGCATATTTAAACATAATATTTCAGAAAATCTGTAAAACAAAAAAATAGTGTCTTCATGTAAGTAATCAACTAGGAAAGTGTCATGGTACTTTTCGACTAGTTAATTTTTTACCTTATTCACCTACAGTGTCTTGCCTTAACTGAGTAATAGTGTTCAATTTTGTCAGCACCTTTCCTGGTTCCCACAGTAAGACTAAGAATGTAAATCTCTGCAGCCAGTAGATTTTAGGTCCTAAAAGATGGTAGACAGCATTGATGCCTCTTCCCTTCTGCAGCAGAGAGGTTGGATTGCTTATCGTTCCTGTTGTGTGATACACTGAAAAGATGAGTCACTCAGAGACCATCATTGTTGCCATGACAGCCAGAAGCCTTGAGAGCAAGCCAGGGAAATGTTTTACTTTCCAAATGCAGACTGCTTCATTTAGGGTGATATTTCTGTCACTGCAGTGAAATTTTGAGCTGAGCCATTTCTAACTAGACCTGAGCTTACGTTTGGGTGATGTGGTGGTTATTGTCAGTAGCCTAAATACAGTACAGTCACAGTATCCAAAGTGCATTGATTTTTCTTTCCATGACTTGTTCCCACGCAGAAAATCAAGGGTTGGTGTTCTTTTGTATACGTTTTTACTCGGGTTTAAAGATGATATACTGATTCTTGAATCTGTTGACTGAAAACAACTTTATTAATTTTCATACTATTTCATTTATCACATCTTTTAAAAGAGTACTCTGCTAATTCAGCAAAGGACTTGAGTTTTTTTATTTTAAAAAGGATCAAAAATTATAGAGCAAAACCAGGGAGTTGTCCTTTATTTTTGCATACCCCTTTCTTGTCAAAACCGGACACTTCAAGCAGTGCTGAGGAGCCAGCTACAGCGTTCTGGGCAAACTCTCTTCTTTCTAACTCCCTACCTCCCAGATTCTTTCATTTCTCCAGCACCAGCCGACATGGACCTAAGTGACATCATGAGGCAGTTTTTTCAGACTTTGATTTTATCAAACCTCTAAAGCCACATAATGCTTGATACAACTTTTCACATGCAGAAGTACGCCTCGCGCTAAACACACAATTAACCACAACTCTTACACATATGGGAGCTAATCACATATCGCCATCCTCATGTAATGTGCTGCTTCTGGCTTCTGACATTGAATTCAACCACAGTCTTTTCCACCACCAGGACTAAAGCTCTGTGTAGATTTAGAGTGGTGATTGTCCATGGGCTTATGTTGCTGGTCACTTAGGGATGAATCGTATTGTACACATGTTTTAATTTCAGTTGTGCTCATACTGTATCTCGCTTTGGCAAAACTTAGTCCTTGCATCGACAGCGCATTCGTTTTGCACCTGATAGTGCTGTAACAATTAATTGCATGAGGGACAGAAAATAAGTCGACAACAATTTAGATATTCGGTTAATCATTCATGTATTTTTTTTAAAGCAAAAACAGCCCATCTTAAATGGTTCTGGCTGGATTTGCAGTTTTGCTGTTATTGGAGTTTTGGACTGTTCAAGGCGCTTGGTAATTGTGATGAACATTTTCACTATTTTATAACTTTTTATAGCCCAAATGATTAATCAAAAATAAAATCAACATATTTATAAAAAAATGAAAGGAATTATTAGTTGCGGCCTAGGTACCTGAGATATAGCCAGTTTTGATAACCGCCAACTTTAGCAATGGCCAGCCAATGTCTGTTCATGGAAAACGTGTCCTCTCCATTGGCTTATTGATTGACCAGTCTGTGCCACACAATCCGTTTCCATCATGTTTGCCAGCAGATAGCTAATCGATAAATAATTTTCCAGGATGAAATGGACAAGGCTTTTGTGGTGCACTGCGGTGGCGTTTATGTTATTGTGTCTGTTGCTGTCAGTGTCATAATTGCGGCCTCTGGCATGTTAGGATCAGCAGTTTGGTACAAAAAGGTAGCTTTTTGTACCAAACTGCTGCCTCGCCTTTATTTTGTGCTGGCTGAAAATGTGAGTTGTGTGAAGCTGTGCTCCTTTAATGGCCAGCTGTAACTATGGCTGGGTGTCATTACATACATTTTTTTTTATCATGGAATGGTTGTTAAAGATGTATAAACAGTACATAATTCCCTCCTCATAGTTTGAATATGCAATTTTAAGTGGAGTACAAAAGTTTGGGATAGTACTTATTTTTTCTCTTTGTAGTGAAAGATATATAGTATGAAGTGCACTTGACAGAGGTTGTGGATTCAAAATGTCGTACATCATGAAATCTAAGTGATCATTATAGTTCACTGCTGACTTTGTGTTTGCTCAGCTGCTATACAACTTTTTTTTAAAACAAAATGTTTGCAGCTTGGTACACCACACATAGAGCAAAAACGTTTCCACCATTGCCTTAAAGCCATCTCTTACAACAGCGTTAATTACAACAGCTTTGATGGCAGCCATGTCTTGACATAGATGCACAGTTATGTGTCACGTCTTCCACCAATGGCTCTTATTTTTAGGACAGAGACTAATCAGTTACTCAGTCAAGAATGTCTTAGTTGTGGCTTTTTGTTTCCCACCACAGCTAAAGCTAATGTGTTGAAAGGCAAAGTACAATCACAAACATCCATTATGCTATGTTTCCTCATTGTTTGGGCCTGACTGCCATTCTCTCTTCACCAATCTTTTAATATCATGCAATATGGGTTTTATCTTAAAGGAAGTGTATGCTCACTCTTTAACTTGCTCTAAGTTAGGCTGATGCTGAACCTTATGTTACATGACAACTGAAATCTGTGCTTTACCAGAATAAATGATAGAGCTAAATCCATATAATGGTGCATAACTCCTATTTATTTGAAAAGAGAAGAGGAATATTGTGACTGTGTCCTTACGGGACCATTTAGGATTGATGAGTCAGTGACGTGAAAGTAGCCAAGGAAGAAATGGGAGCGTACCGGGCATCTGGCCTGCCAGTTTTTCCACCCTTTTTCCATGCATAGCCCTGACCTACCTTTGCCAGATCTCTTGACATTCATCTTTCTCAGCAAATGAAACACATGCTCAGGTTGCAGAGTAACACATAGAAGCATTGTGAGTAAAACTGCACTAGTAGTTTCTCTGAGACAGGCTGAATTGCTGTTCATAGCAATATAAAGTCCAAAATAGAACTAAACCTCTGAAGAGTTTGATTTCTTTCCAAGGATCCTTTTCCCTTTTTATGTTTGATCATACTTGGCAAGAAAGTAGAGTTGTGGCTTGCTGCTTTTGTATTTCTCGGTTTTGTGTTAATTTTTAAATGAGCATTGGATACTGTTGTTGGTCTTGAGTGGGCTTGTAATTAGAAACTAGCTTATGGAGAACCTAATAAGTGGCCAACTAGTTTTCACTGGTTTGGACATGAAGTCAACACCCAATTAATCAACATGTCATTTTATTTTATTTATGAATCAAAGCTCTTGCCAGTCAATTGTCATTGTCTAGTTACACATGATATTAAAACGCCTCTGAATGATAGCTGGGTATCTACTGAAACTCCAAATCTATTAGCTTCAGCTGTTAGGCTGATTGGCCAACAACAGCATTCAGTTGACTGCCCTGATTGTCTGCCTTTCATATCCCACACTATGTTCTTTGATTGTGCTTATTTGCAGTTTACCTTTCATGCCACTGTTTAGCCCAGGCCAGGGTGGCCTGATGATTACAGACATACAGAGGGCTTGTAATGGCGAAACCTTTTTATTTGTTTGAACGTGGGAAAAAATGTAATATACTTTAAGCTGCTTGTTGGTTGCTGTTTTGCAAGTATAATTTAATGTGGAAGTGTAAATCAAATTGTACATGCCGCACCATCTTACCCAACCAGTTCAGCAGTGTTGTATTACTCCTGTCATGCATTAATGTTCATAATTGGCCTACAGTAAACTGTCACTTGCGTTTTTGTTTTGTTTTTAACAATTCACCAGTCAAATTCTGTACATTCTGTACACTTCCCATGTTCTTCGTTTCAGATTCTTTTCAGTGTGATGCCTGAAAGACTAATTTTCTCAACCATGTCTTGGTTGTAAAGACTGTCTATTTTTTACTGTCATCTCCTATTGGTGCTCCGGAGGTTACAGCCAAATATCAAACCCTTTTAGTTTATCCTGTTTTTCTCCCCCAAAAAATTGGCAAAGGCCTTTTCAATTCCCTTAGGTGTCCATGTTTTAGTATGACAAAATGTTGTCAAAATCTGTGAGAAAGGAAGATGGAAGGTTTTGTAAAGTACTGTCAAGCCATACGAAAACCCCCTAAATAAAGTAAAATATGCATAAGTAGAAATTCTTATAAGCACTAGATGTCTATTTTCTCTTGATTGAGCCTCCCAGGCAGACATTCTTCTAAAGCTGCGCACACAGTACAAATGTCTTGCCGGATTAGCAGGCCGTAACATCAATCTTAACATAATCTTAACAGTTACCAACAATAACTTGAAACTTAAAATTTAAATGGTTGAGCTTCTTGTGGCCATGGAAAAATATCTCAGTGCTCCTTTAAAACACAAAATGGTTAAAGAAACCATAACATAAAAACATGCATGAGTACAATTAAGTAAAATCTTTTTTTTTTAAATCCCTTTTCCTCAACAAGATTAATATTTTATAATAATTTGTATCACAATAATTATAGTTATAATTTTACAGCCCTAGTTCAGCCTGCTTAGCACACTGGGATGTTTGTTAATTATGTTGTTGTATCTAAGTAGGTCAATAGTGGTCAGTGCTCAGTGTACTTATCAATACAGCCAAACAGTGCCACTTGTAAATCAACATAATTTTTTTGCAGCAATCACTGAACTATTGTTTATTTGTGGACATTAGAAAGGTTTTAGAAGAACTTTAAGTATATTTGTAACAGTGCATGCAAATCTAACCAAACTCCTAATTTTAGAGTGACAGAGACTGTGCAGAACTAATCTGTGACTGTCACCTGACCTGCATACTTTCCTTCACTTTGTTTTGGTCTGGCTGTAGAACTTTGAAATGTTGATTGGCACGAAAAGGGCAGGGATTAGTATAAAGCAGTTTTCACATGGTGAGCTGTGGAATTCTGAGGTAAATAAATGTGTTTGTATATGTTCTTTATAATTGAATAGGTCAAGCCCCCCATTGTTTCTACCATCATGGTGTTTTCCCACATTCACACTGCAAATCGTTGTAATGGTTGTGCCAAGGCAACAGTCGCATTATTTAAACATTAAGTCTTAAAACTGAGATTTGATGCATTCCTTCAGTTTAAAAGATGATTATACATTGAGACGGTAGTTTCCTTCTGTTTAACCACATTTTGGATTGAAAAGTGATGATAACTGCAGTTGCTACTGAATAGCAGGAATCAAAATGCATAACTCTAGCTACACAGTCTCAAGCTGTTATGTCATATAAAATATATTTTTCTACATTTAATGTCTGTTCAAAATACTGCTGCATGTTGTGAAGTTGTTTGTTATTGCAATTAATCTTTTACCTTTTTATACTAATGTTCACACAAGTCATGTAATCCTGCTTCTGTTGAGGGGGGAAAAAAACTGCATAATCGCCACAAATGTACCCTGTGAGTGATGCATTTCTGTTTTCATTGACTGTTGCCCTCTGCTGCAGTAGAAAGGAGCAGAGCACTATTCACTGTTCAGGACACAACACATCAGTCATTGGGGCAGTGAAACAAGGGATGTTTAAATGGAAAATGTTTGCGTAACTGCACTATTGTCATGTACAGTAACATTAAATTCCACTAAGAAATGGCTTCAGCCTTCTGGACTGGCCAATGTGTACATGAAAACTGGCTTTATTACCAAAAGAGTAGCTGAGGATGCAGTTAAGCTAAGGGTTAAGCATAATTTGTACAGCCTTGTGTGGGAGCTTAAGCCATTCAGATGGAGGTCCATGAACACCTGCCTGGTTGGATTTCTGTGCATACAGTGAGGAAAATAAGTATTTGAACACCCAGCTATTTTGCAAGTTCTCCCGCTTAGAAATCATGGAGGGGTCTGAAATTGTCATCGTAGGTGCATGTCCACTGTGAGAGACATAATCTAAAAAACAAAATCCAGAAATCACAATGTATGATTTTTTAACTATTTATTTGTATGATACAGCTGCAAATAAGTATTTGAACACCTGAGAAAATCAATGTTAATATTTGGTACAGTAGCCTTTGTTTGCAATTACAGAGGTCAAACGTTTCCTGTAGTTTTTCACCAGGTTTGCACACACCGCAGGAGGGATTTTGGCCCACTCCTCCACACAGATCTTCTCTAGATCAGTCAGGTTTCTGGGCTGTCGCTGAGAAACACGGAGTTTGAGCTCCCTCCAAAGATTCTCTATTGGGTTTAGGTCTGGAGTCTGGCTAGGCCACGCCCGAACCTTGATATGCTTCTTACAGAGCCAGTCCTTGGTTATCCTGGCTGTGTGCTTCGGGTCATTGTCATGTTGGAAGACCCAGCCTCAACCCATCTTCAATGCTCTAACTGAGGGAAGGAGGTTGTT
>NW_025744325.1:0-23074 GCF_021292245.1 Micropterus dolomieu
GCCCACCTCTTTCATCCTGAGAAAAGCATGCACAACTATTTGTAGGATGTCCTTCATTTCTGTTGAATTCTCCATTGCAATATTGATGATGGTGATATCACTCAGCCCCACAACAAGTGTTGCAAGCTCGTTGTCGTGCTCATGGCTATTGTCCAGTTGAGCAAGCTCTGGTGACTTTAAGCCCTCAGTGTCAATGATCACCATGAAGTCACAGTTGAGTTCTTTTTTGACATCTTCATTGATTCTGATCAGCAACATAAACGCACCTCGAGTGCATCGACCACTGCTGACTGCAAACTGCACTCCAAACATGGTGTTGAGGAGAGTGGACTTTCCTGTGCTCTGAACTCCAAGAACTGTGACTACCAGTATCTTGCTCTTAGGAGACACCAAGTCATTGAGCTGAGAGAGAACGTCACTCACCCATCTGAGAGGTATGTTGGATGCATCTCCATCTACAAGCTCAAGGGGAAATCCATCAAGCAACAATTCAGCGCATAGTTTGGGCAGATGCTGTAATTGTTGATGTGACACGTGTCTCTTTGGAAGGGAAACTGAAGCTTCATAGATCTGACCCATTTCACGGAAGAAGTGTTCAGTCCCCAGTGAGCTGTTGGAAAGTTGTCTGTCAATTTCTTTGATCTCCTCTTTGTTTTCAGAATTTTCACATTTCTTTTTGTACAGCTCCCTGAGGCCAGACAGTTTTTCTCGAGACAGGTTATCGAGGTTCATTCGCATCCATTTCAGGAAATATCTCCTCTCTATCCCTGGGCTTGATATTGCGTTGATGAAACATGTCATAGCGTTTGACATGTCACAAGAGTTCTGTTGTACCCGAAGTTTTCTTTTCTGTACCTGAAGATTACTTTTGTACTTTTCTATGTTTTCAGACCCAACTTTTCGAAGGCGAAATTCTTCCTTCTCTAAGAGAGTCAGTTCCTTCCATATTTGGCCCTGCAAGGGAAGCTGAGCTTCTTTGTATTTAAGGGTGTCTTGAATTTCTGCAGTGATGGCATCTGCATTTTTCTTGGCAGTCTGGCACTCTGCACAGTCCTCATCCACCAAGATACCCAATTCATGAGCAATGTCAGCCATCTGCTCAATCCCCATCTTCATCTTTGTGTTCTCAACTACATTGCTGACTGTTTTCCGCAGATGTTTGATGAAGTCTGCATCATTCATGTGCTTAGCCTTCAGAAGGATGTTGCTGTTAGTCAAACCCAACTTGGTTGCTACCTCAGTTAGTTCATCTTTACTGAAGCTCTGGCTTTGATGGTTGCCCACTAAGAAGATCTGTGCCTTGTGGTGTTGGTTGGTAAGCAGCTCGCACTCAGAGTCCAAATTGTCAAAGAACACAAACACTGCTGCAGATGTCTGACACAAAAAAGAAAATTGTGTTTCAAATGAAGCAATGTCCCCACGAAGGTTAGCTACAGCTACAGGCTCACTGAAAATATCCATGTTTTTGTTTCCACAAGGAAGGTACCAAGTAACTTCAGCCAATCCATTGGATATTCTCCTTGAACTGTCACCACATTCCATGTTATGGTGAATAAAGGTGTCATGGTACTGCTGAGAATTGCTCAGAAGCTTATTAAGGGTCTCAGACTTAGACAATGAGCACTCACCCAGTCTCACAAAAGATATCATTGGAAGTTCAGAGACAACAATCCTGTCTTCAATAAAACCCTTGGACTCTGAAAGTGACTGAGGTCTGTACTTTTTAACAATGTCTCTCATGGCCCAAAGCATGAGTGTGCACTGCTTTGTGTCACAATTAGGAAGCAGCAGAGGCACAGAAAACTGACACATAGACATTTTGAGTGCCATTTCCTGTCGTACAAAACCGTCAGAACACAGAAAGAGAGCAGTGATTATGTCAAGGGGGTTTATCACGTCACCGGAATGTAGACTATCAAACAGACCATCAAGATCTAACTCTGTATTTCCTGAAGCAGCATCACAGTTTGATTCACATACTGACGTACATTTCACATTTCTAGATGTCACATTAACCATCATCAGTTTCTTTAGAAAGTACCAT
The DNA here is from genome assembly GCF_021292245.1 of Micropterus dolomieu. NCBI lineage: Eukaryota > Metazoa > Chordata > Actinopteri > Centrarchiformes > Centrarchidae > Micropterus > Micropterus dolomieu. The sequence continues at coordinate 2,045 of NW_025744325.1, forward strand.
GGAAGATCTGAATTACACTTGGCAGGTTCATCAGTAATGGTCCTCTCTTCAATCTGAAGTACTGTGCCCAGGGACAGCTTCTCTGCGAAGTGGTGCTCCAACCCCAGATCCTTCAATAAGCTCTCCAGTTGTGTCTCTGTGGATATGAACATTTTTATTATTTCAAACCAATCATAGGTGTTTTAATAAAACATGGATCCAAAGTTAAGTGACACATTAGAAAAGTCTGAGTTTGTGTTTGTTGTTTGTTGTTCATCTTGTGTTGACAATATAGTACTGTGTTCACAAGATATTACGTAATGGCTGCACAGTAACGCACTGCTACAAAATTAATTTATATATACTGTATATATAAACGTAAGATACCAAGTAATAACCCCCAAACAAATTAATTAGACTTTCAGACCAATAAAAAGTTCAATTGAATTACTATTGTCAAAACAATTTTCATGGCAAGTCGTCTTGATAAAGTTATACTACTCAGTCAGTTATAGTAAGATATTGTAAGACAAAACATTTTACATTTACATTACATTTACTCATTTGGCAGACATTTTATCCAATCGACTTATATCTGAGGAACAACATACAAGCATCAACTAAGCATCAATACAGCAAGAGATGTACAACTGACAGTGAATACTAGTAAGAACTAATAGCATGTATGGCATCAATGGAGTAAATACCTATGGAAGGAAGTAGAAGTTAACAAAATAGTGCAATTGTAAAGGAATAGAAGAAGAAGAGCACAGGAAGTGCATGTTAGAGGTTAGTGCTATGAGGTGTTATAAGAGAAAGTGTTCTCAGAAGAGATGAGTTTTCAAGAGCTTCTTGAAGTTAGAGAGGGACACCACTGCTCTGATGGCATGTGGTAGCCATTATGGTGTTACAGATGAGAACAGCCAGGCCCGAGATTGCTTTGTGTGTGAGAGCCAGTGGACGTTCTTTGGAGGAGCATAGTGGCCGAGAAGGGACGTAAGCTTGTATTATGGAGTTTAGGTAGATACAGCATCTCACAAAAGTGAGTACACCCCTCACATTTTTGTAAATATTTGATTATATCTCGTCCTGACCTCATTTCACTCCTTTACTCAGCGACCTCCATTGGCTACCCATAGCCTCCCAAATCAAAGTCAAGTCACTAATGCTTGCATACAGAGTGACTAATGGGTCTGCACCTGCAGTATCTCACAACAGTGAGTACACCCCTCACATGTTTGTAAATATTTGATTCTATCTTTTTCAAGTGACAACAATGAAGAAATGACATTTTGCTACCATGTAGTGAGTGTACAGCTTGTATAAAAGTGTAAATTTGCTGTCCCCTCAAAATAGCACATCACAAAGCCATTAATGTCTAAACCGCTGGCAACAAAAGTGAATAACCCCTAAGTGAAAATGTCCAAATTGGACAAGTGGAAGTGTCAATATTTTGTGTGGCCACCATTACTTTCCAGCACTGCCTTAACCCTCTTGGGCATGGAGTTCACCAGAGCTTCACAGGTTGCCACTGGACTCCTCTTCCACTCCTCCATGACGACATCACGGAGCTGGTGGATGTTCTATCTCACACAGGCTCCGCCCTCTACTGGACTCTATGGGTACTACCTCTCCTCCTATCACACGCACGTACTCGCCCACTGAAATTTTGAATACTGTAAGTAGCCGACCAATTGGACGTCGCTACTGTACGTGCGTACCGTATAAATAGCGGTGTCCTCACTGCTTAGCATCCTTTTTTCTTCAGACAGACACTGACTTCACCTCCACGGATGGAGTCGCCGCTCCTTGAAGCTCGCCTTTGCCCGTCGTGCCCCGGTCTGATCGCCGGGGTAGACACTCATCGCTTCTGCTTTGAATGCCTCGGCAGGGACCACGGCAGAGATGGCATCCGCCAACCGCTGCTGTGTGTTGACTGCCGAGCCATTCCTCTCATCCGGCGACAGCATTTCCGGCAGTGTGAGCTCTGCCTCATCTGCGAGGAGAGTGAGGAAGACGCCGGCCCGGATCCCCTCCCTGCTGAGGAGGATGCTCCGGCCCCCGATCTGGCTTCACGCTCCCTGCCGTCCCTTTCCGCCGCCGCTGATCGACAATGATGCTGACAGCCTGTCATCTGCGTCAGCCACTTCTACCGCGGCCATCTCGGCCGTGTCTAAAGAGCAAATTAATTCCTCTTCAGTCTTCCCCGCGGTTATGGCTATAGCGGCAGGGCGCGTCGGGCTAGCACTGCCCCCCCCATCCCACCTAAGCCGGTGGGGAGACGAAGGCAGGCTGAGCGCGGCGAGTCGGCCCATAGAACCCCTCCCGGAGCCGACTCGCCGCGCTCAGCCTGCCTTCGTCTCCCCGGCTCTCCCAGATATCTGGCAGTGCGCCGAGGCATCCTGGGCAGAGCCCTGTGTGGCCCTGCACGAGCAGGAAATCAATCAAACCCGCAATGGGAAAAAATATTCCAACTGGGCGCGCAGCTGGCCGCGCAGCTGGCCGCAGCGGCCAACAATCTGGGTGTGCTGGGCGTCGCGGCGGCATCCGAGTCCCCGATCAGCTCAGTCGCCACCTGCCGCTGGCTCACGGCAAGGGCAGCGAGCCTCGCCGTCGTAATGCCACCCTCAGACGTCGTGCTCGCCGCCAAACCAGATCGCCGCTGTCTTCCTCACCGGCTACTCAGGGCGGATCCACGGATGCACCGCGCCCTCCCCGAGACACCGGGCCGCCCAGGGATCCCACACAGGCGAGGGGATCTACATCGCGGCCAGAGGAGCAACCTAGACCCCCCCTGCCAGCCTACCTGTGGCTGGGGGAAGAAGCGGCCGCTGAAATGACTGGCTGAGGAGGGAGAGCAGCCGGCCGATGTGGCCGAGCCCCTCCCCTCCATCTCATGTCCAAGCCACTATGTTTATAAGTTGTGTGCTGCTTGTGACAAGGATGTAAATGTACCAAATGTTTTGATTAAAACAACCTACATTCCTCAAAGAGCTAATTCCTCCCCACCAACCCCTTCCCAGCAAAGTGTTGTGCTGAACACGCCACTTAACCGACGCTAAGCTAACGGCTTGCCCCGTGGCCCACACCGCTCTCCCGACTAAGGCTGAACTGGTGGTGCGGCCCGGGCATCCACAGTGCTTGCTACGCCACCTGAGCTGCGACACACTCCGCTTCCGCGGCATGACGGCTGAGAAACGAGCCGCTCTTGCCATATAAGCGGCACAATGCAGCTATCTGATCCTAGCTTGTATTCCCAGCGAGCCTACGTGAACCCGCTCGGGCGCGCTGCTAGCTCACTGGCAGTGTTTTCGTGCCACACAGACATACACGCTAAGCTGCCGAAAACTGCTCCAACGAGAGGTCGCAGCACATCACGGAGTATCCGTGGTAGCAGCAGCCTAGCCCGCTATTGCCGGAGAGATGCTGTCACTAGCCACGTCTCTCCCGTCATAGCAAAGCAGAGAAGATTGCTCGTTGCCTCTGCGAGCGGCTCGCTGCGCCGTTTGGCCGCAGAGGGGACACTATCTCTCCCACAGTGGCCAACAGCTGTGGAGAGGAGAGCTCCCCGGCTCGTCACTGCTCCTCTCGACAGTTCTGCTGATAGTGAACGTGTCACCGTAGATGCTACGACAACACTGTCGCAGGCAATGACGTCAACGGAGCGACCGGCCGTGGTGCGTTCAAGGTCACCACGGCCACCTGTTTGCCAGACGGCACAACACCCACTGTCCACTGTGGTTCTCGATCCTACCACAGGACAGCCCGCCCTTGGGCGTGGACGCGTTTGTACACACGCCATGGCCAAAAGGGCTGCTGTATGCTTTCCCCCCACTCCATCTCATCCCCCCCTGCTGGAGTGGGTGAGACAGGAAGGGTTGTCAGTCATCCTGGTAGCCCCCAGCCACAGATCAGCGGGGTGGTACGCAGAGGTGAAGCAGCTGGCAGTGACGGAGCCCTGGCCTGTGTCTCAGGTCTTGGGGGCTTTGTCACAGGAGTCATGCGCCATAGGCACACTGCCGGTGCTCGGCCAACCTCTCCAGGTTTGGCTCCTGAAAGGGAGAGGTTGAGACAGGCTGGGCTGTCCGCAGAGGTGGCGAGGGCAGGCTCCACCACTTACTGCTACAAAGCTAAGTGGCTGGGCTTTCAGCGCTGGTGCATTGAGAAGGAAATGGATCCTATAACCTGCTCAGTGGGATCCATCCTTTCCTTCTTACAGGGCCTAATGGAGAAGGGACTGTCACACTCAACCATTAAGGTGTATGCGGCAGCTATCTCATCTTGTCATGAAGGGATTGGCGACAGACCTGTCTTCACCCACCCCCTCGTGAAGCGTTTTCTGCAGGGTGTGAGGAGACAACGACCGGTGCTACGTGTCTCTGCACCCCAGTGGGACCTGCCACTGGTACTAGAGGCTCTGAGGTCAAACCCCTACGAGCCCCTGGAACAGTCCTCCTTGAAGATTCTACCTCTCAAGACAGCCTTGTTACTGGCTCTCACCTCTGCCAAGAGGCTGAGTGAGCTGTGCACCCTGTCGGTTCATCCCAGCTGCATGCTGCTTCGTGGTGACCACAGTGCAGCAGTGTTAAGACCGAACCCCTCCTTTGTTCCTAAGAAGCTCGTTCAGGTCGAAGACCATACATTTGGATGCCTTCCACCCTCCGCCCCACCCTGGGCCTAGGGAGGCGAGGCTGCATCTGTTGTGTCCTGTGCGCGCCCTAACACATTATATGAAGTGCACGGCCCCCATTCAACGCACTGATCAACTGCTTGTTTGCTTTGGTTACGGTGTGATCGGTAAAGCTCTATCCAAGAAGCGCCTAGCCGGATGGCTTTGTGACTGGCCTACATGCAGGCGGGGAAAGACCCACCCTCGGTGGTCCGGGCTCACTCCACACGAGGTGTGGCTGTGTCAACGACCCTCTTCAACTGGGTGAGCGTCGAGGAGATTTGCACAATGGCATCGTGGTCTTCACCATGTCCATTTGTGCGTTTTTACCTCTTGGATGTGTCGGGCTCCTTCTCAGGATCTGTGCTCGCAGGTGCGACTCAGGATCTGTGAGGAAGGAGACTGGTGCCTACCATAGACTACCGGTTGTCAGGGAAAACATTTTTACACTGACTGTGATGTTCCCTGGAAGGGGTCTGAACAGTCCAGGTGTTGGATCTGGCTGGATAAGATCCATCTGGTCATGCCAAACCCCTAGCGGTCTAGTGACCTTTCTGAGGGGTGGCCCACTGCCCCATCGCTTAGGATGGAGGCAGCTTAGGGCCTGTGGCTGGTGACCTGGGGCCGATCGTGTCAGTGAGGTGAGCTGTGGCTTGTCGCAGCTGGGCGGACAGTCATCGGGCTCCACCCACTGTACCCATAGAGTCCAGTAGAGGGCGGAGCCTGTGTGAGATAGAACGAAGGTTACGATATGGTAACCCTAGTTCTATTAGCACAGACAGACTCCTCTACGATGGAGCCCTGCCACTCCACCGCCGTCTGCTGAAGGGTTGGTTGGATGCTGAGCAGTGAGGACACCGCTACGCGGTACGCACGTACAGTAGCGACGTCCAATTGGTCGGCTACTTACAGTATTCAAAATTTCAGTGGGCGAGTACGTGCGTGTGATAGGAGGAGAGGTAGTACCCATAGAGTCCAGTAGAGGGCTCCGCCTGCGCTAATAGAACTAGGGTTACCATATCGTAACCTTCGTTAGAGTCTTTACACTCTTCTGCCTTCTGTTTGAGGATGCCCCACAGATGCTCAATAGGGTTTAGGTCTGGAGACATGCTTGGCCATGCACCTTTACCTTCAGCTTCTTTAGCAAGGCAGAGGTTGTCTTGGAGGTGTGTTTGGGGTCGTTATCATGTTGGAATACTGCCCTGCGGCCCAGTCTCCGAAGGGAGGGGATCATCCTCCACTTCAGTATGTCACAGTCAGTGTTGGGCAGTGATACGTTTCTGTAATATTACTTTTCCCAGTAACTAGTAGTGTAACTAATTACTTTTCTAAAACAGTAATTTTATTACAGTTACTAATCTAAGTAACTCATTACTGAATGCACCATCCTTGATGTGAATGCGAGACTGTGCGGCAGGTCAGAGGCACCGGGCTTTGTTGTTCATGTCTGCCAAAACTAAAAGAAGAACGGAGAACGAGGGAGAGAGGCATCCTTTCCACAGTTGTAAGTAGCTACTGCCATTATTGTGTCACAGTCAAAGATGCAAAGAACATTGTCGTCTAGTGTAAACTTTCAACTGCGAACAATTCTACATATAATTTATTGGAGCATCTGCAGAAGCAGCACAGCCACATGAACCTTACAAAAAGAAACTCCGGCAGCTACTGTCACTGATGCTTGGACTCGTCGGGAGAGAGTTGCATTAAAGCCTAGTTTACACTACACGATTTTTAGCCTGATTTGCCGGTCGGTGAGCTCGGCGACCGTCAGGCTGTGATCGGGGGTAAATCAGCGGTCGATCTGCGGTCGCCAGTTGTAGGACACATCACTGAAACATCACCAACGCCAGCCACATATCTAGCATACCAAATATCTGGAGGAGTCGGCCAACTCGACATCCACATCCAGCCAATGAGAGAAGGCAGCTGGTGAAACAGACAGCTACTTCTTCACTTCAAAACACTTTTTACTCACCTCCAGCTCTGTCTGTAGCACAGACAATCCCTGCTACCTGCGTGTACTAATCTATTCTTTCACCCATATTCTTTGTCTTTATAATTGCTATCTTTAATAAACAACAGCTGTTTCGAGTGCAGGTTTGCCAAGGCCGTCACTTTGTGTTCCAAAGTGGTGGGGACATTTAAGGGCTCATATGAAGGGTGTGTAAAAACTAAGTTTTATTTGAGTCTCGAGAACAAGTCAACAAGATACTCCAACACTATTTAGAAGAAATATTCATAGATGAAATAGGCAATTCGATTGGGGGGTCTGGTGGTCCTTCCCCAGAAGATTTTGAACATTAAACTCTTGATTTCCTGCATTCTAGAGACATTTTCTGCACTAATTTACAGTACAAATTTATATGAAGGGAAAGAAAATTCATGTGGCCGGTGACAATTCATTATATAAAAATATTACTGAATATGATGTGGTAATCAGCAGCTTGTTAAGTTTTTTTGGACAAGGCAGATCTGTTTCTTCTTTTTTTACATTGCATTTGATGTTTTCCTATTGTGCAAGCAAACCTTTCTCATAGAATGTTTATTTGCCATTTATCATTTCTTGCACGGCCATCAGCCGACGCTGAAAGTCACGTAGTATGCACAAGCCTTAACGTAATGTTTAGAAGAAAAAAATACTGAAGAGATACTGCTCTTATAAATACAACGGTAGTTCAAAAGTCGGGATTTACTTGCTTTTATTTTTTTATTTCAGCCGGTGGTGTTAATAAACGTTGTGTTTTGTAAAAAACACTCTCCTTGCTGCTGTTATGAATATGATATTAGTTAAAAAGTCGGGAGAGACTGCTTTGTTAGGGAGTGAAGGGCGGTGGTAGTGAAAGCAGTGTTTCCCATACATTGATTCATTTGTGGCGGCCCAAAAATAAATCAATGTATGGGATAATTATCAACACTGACCGCCACAAATTGATTTTCTATTTTTTGTAGGCCTATTTAAAATCACATTTGATTGAGGAGCTGCTTTGAGGAGCATATATTTGTGCAGCACCCCCTCTCTCTCACTCTCTCGCTCCCTCTAATTCTCTCTCTCTCATGATCACTGCTGCACAAACCTATCCAATGTAGTGAACAACAGTGTGGATTTGTGCATTTTATATTGAATAAATTTGGAGCTACTCCAAATTCTTCTTTTCCTCTCCCAGAGAGGAGCAGGAGGGTTAAAGATCAACTTTTAGCAGACTGCTGAAGAGACCCCAACGGAAAGGGGGTGGAAAAGGTCGCTTTCTCTAAGTGCTATTCATGAGCAGTTGATCGTAAAACTGGCACGTTTTGATTCCGAAGCTTGCCTGACTGTTAAACTGACTAAAGGGACACTAACCAGCGATTAGCATTTATAGAGGGGGGCAGGAAACCTTAAACTTCCCCATTTCCTAAGGAAAGATTGTTTTGGGTTAATTTAAGCTTTCCTCATGTAACCTGAGCTCCCCCAAGTGGACGAAATAAGTATTACATACCATTGTCGGAAATGCTGTTAAATGTATAATTGTCATTCATTATTTAACAGGACCAATAATGTGACAATTGTTTTCTTGTTACCAAATGCTTAACTTAGAACGGTACAACCGTTTGACCATTGAGGTTTGATTGTGGAAAATATTTGATTATAATACGCGCAAATAGATTTTCTTTTTAGACATTAAAGTTTAGAAAGGCAGTCCCTCGGGAAACCGGAAACGCCCTCTGGGGAACCGCAGACAACAAAAGACCGACACACGATGTCGCTCTCTCTCTTCTCTGGCTCTTCTCTTCTCCTCGTGCTCTGGTCTTCCGCTCTGCTCTCTGGACGCTTCGGCACGCGAGTTTGACCAGCGCAACGAGGCCTTTGTTCGCTTGAAGCTACACACGCGAAGTGCCGCGACATCGATTTGCCCCTCAGTTCCAGCAACTGTACTTGTTTAATTTTTTTTGTTGTTTGTTTTGTTAAAGTTATCAGTCCGTTAAGTTACACTGGTCTAATTCAGGAACGAACAAGTTCCCTTTTTAAGCTTGTTCGTTGAGCCAACTTCACCGAGGTCAGACCAAGCCACGTGGTCTCGCCAGCGGCAACGAAGGAAACCTGAAAACAGCCGAATTGCCAGACGGAGCTCGGCCAACCCTTGAGGTTTTTTTCTTCAGTCAGACACAGAGAACCCGGAGAATCCCTAGCAAAAAGCCAGGACCGGGCAGCTAGCATGGGACCCGTGCAACAAGCCAAAGCAGGCCATCGACAAGCAGTAAGACCCAATGAACATTCTGTGTCCAGGGATGTCCCATAATGTTAATATTTTCTTTTAACTCCTAAACTCATAGCTTACTTTCATTTGTTCTCCTCTGCCGTATGAGTCAAATGCTTCCCACAATCGAACCTCCATTTCTCATTGTTCAGCCATTGTTTATTTTTCCTGTATTTAACCACCCTTTTATATCGCTTTAGTTAGTTAATAAATTCACTGCAATCAAGGAACTGTGTGTGTTGACTATCTCCACGTCTCTGCCAAGAGAATTGACCCTTTAGATATGAGACTGACTGATTGATTTAAGATAATTTAGCAATTATTAACTAACTGATCACTAGTAATAATTGTATAATTATTAAAAGCTACCTAGAGGTCCGGAGACTCTAGGATAATAACTTCGGTGGTGCCCCTTTTTAAACGAGAGCTTTTTATGGATTAATATATTTTTGAATATTAAAATTCATAATTGGGTATTAATTCTCATAAATTTATTAAAATTCATAGCTAAGTTTTAGCCATGCTACACCAAAGATAGAATATACCTGGGTGGTCGAGATTAGCAATTAGCATTGGTCTCATCAGGCCACAGGACATGGTTGCAGTAATCCAGTAGTCTGCTTGTGTTCAGCAAACTGTTTGTAGGCTCTCTTTTGCATCATCTTTAGAAGAGGCTTCCTTCTGGGATGACAGCCATGCAGACCAATTTGATGCAATGTGCGGCGTATGGTCTGAGCAATGACAGACTGACCCCCTACCCCTTCAACCTCTGCAGCACTGCTGGCACCACTCATACATCTATTTCCAAAAGACAACCTCTGGATATGACGCTGAGCAAGTGCTCTCAACTTATTTGGTCGACCATGGCCTGTTCTGAGTGGAACCTGTCCTGTTAAACCGCTGCATGGTCTTGGCCACCGTGCTGCAGCTCAGTTTCAGGATCAGGCAATCTTCTTATAGCCTAGGCCATCTTTATGTAGAGCAACAATTCTTTTTTTCAGATCCTCAAAGAGTTCTTTGCCATGAGGTGCCATGTTGAACTTCCAGTGACCAGTATGAGGGAGTGTGAGAGCGATAACACCAAATGTAACACTCCTGCTCCCCATTCATACCTGAGACCTTGTAACACGAATGAGTCACATGACAACGTTGAGGGAAAATGGCTAATTGAGCCCAATTTGGACATTTTCCACTTAGGGGTGTACTCACTTTTGTTGCCAGCGGTATACAATTTAATGGATGTGTTATTTTGAGGGGACAGAAAAATTACACTGTTATACAAGCTGTACACTCACTACTTTACATTGTAGCAAAGTGTCATTTCTTCAGTGTTGTCACATGAAAAGACAGACTTGAATATTTACAAAAATGTGAGGGGTGTACTCACTGTTGTGAGATACTGTAGGTGCAGACCCAGTAGTCACTCTGTATGCAAGCATTAGTGACTTGAATTTGATTTGGGAGGTTACGGCTTCTGATACCTCACTCTCCATGAGAGGAGTAAATGAGGAGAGTCAAGTGCCAATGACCTGGGAGGACAAAGGAAAAGATGTAGTAGGACTGCTACATGTTAGGCTTGGTGTTGACCCTTTTGCATCATTGCCCAAGGGAGAGGGAGTGAGACATGTATAGGGACTGCTACATAGGAGGTTTTCTTGTGACATGCTCACAGCGTGGGAGCTGACTGGAGCGGAAGTAGACCGCTTAATTTTGCACAATTTAGAGAATTAGCTAATTATAGCCGCCACTTTGCCTGTGAAGAAGGCAAAAGGTATCGGCAGACGGGTTTGTGGGCGGTGGAGGTGGAGGACGATTTAGTAACGATGTAAAAGTGGAAAATGATTTCCTTGAGTCAGTGGCACTGCTAATTCGGTCATTATAGAAAGCAGTTTTGGCAGCACTGTTGCTGTCGTTGAGAAGGAAGATAGGATGCATTTCTTATCCCTTTTGTTTTCCACCATTGTCTTTCAGTGGCTCTGAGATTGGTGCACAGCCTGCGGATGGTATCAGTCAGCCACGGGTCGGACTGGTTTGGGCGAGCAGGCTTGGTGGATAGAGGACACAGGCTATCCAGGCATGAGCTCAGTGTAGAGCACAGAGATTGTGTGGCATCATTGACCTCGAGTGAGGAAAATGTGTTGAGGGGTGGTAGAGCAGAAGCTACCACTGAGGCAAAGTGAGTGGGAGACAGGTTGCGGAGGTTGTGAGACATGTTGTCCTGAAACAATGGGCTGTTCCTGTAGGCATACCGTGAACTGAATGAAATAGTGGTCAGACGTGTGTAGAGGTGGAACTGTTTTGCATTCGGTGACACAGTTTGGACAAGAACGAGGTCGAGCACCTTGCCAGCTTTGTGGGTCATGGGGTGAGAACCAGTTTTAGATCAAAGGACTGAATCAGTGACAGGAAGTCTGCTGAGTTTGATTTGTCTAAGTGAATGTTCATGTCACTGAGGATGGCCATGCTGAAGACAGCAGTGTGTCTTGCTCGTCCACAAAGTTATCTCTATCTGTCCTGGTGGATGGTATATGACAATCACAGAGACCTGTACCATAGCGGACACCAAGACAGCATGATATTCGAAGGAGGCATATTGATTCGGGGGTAGCAGTTGTGTGAATTTCCATTCGTTGGAAATTAAGAGCCCAGTCACCCCGCCTCCCAGACAGACGGGGGGTGTGGGTGAAAGAGTAGTTGGTGGACAGCAGAGTTGTCTGGTTTGACCCAGGTCTCAGTGAGCGTCAATAGCTCGAGAGATAATGTATTTGTATAAGCATTGATAATGTCAGCTTTGTTGACTGCAGACTGGCAGTTACATGACCCAAAAGAGAAGTAAACAGATGTGGGTGGTTTCTGTTTTAAAGGCGTGAGGAGTGCCTAATTCATTGTATTTCACTAGCAAGGACCAATCAACAGGTATGATTAAATGATTTATTAGTGATCGAAACAGAAAGATGTACGAGGCTTGCGGTTGCCGAAGAGACATTTGAAAGTGTTGTGGGGAAGCTACGATAGGAAAATCTGCCATAGCACCGGGCACGACGGACCCCCTTATAACCCTATGGAGAAGAAGAAGATCAGGAGGCAGGAGTTAGAACATGTGGATATTTATGGAAATTCTGGCGATGACGTGGTTGATGTGTGGTCCTGCTCCTGAAACTCTGCTAATTAGCACCACTTAAAGGTTTTGCAAACTGTGTACGGTTGAACATCTGGAATTTCTACTCCACATTGATAGACAACATAACTTGGAACTATGAACTCTGTCAGTTAGTATTCAAATTGGATTACAGTTTGAGGTTATACTGCTTCCATTCTCATCACTAGCAGGAACTTTAGTGATATATAAAAGCTGAGTATGCAGTAGAACATGAGAGCCAGTGTCCATGTTAGACAGAACATGCAAGGCTAGTGCAGACTGCTGTTGAGTCAATGAGGTGAGCAGTGTGCTGCAACCATAGCTGGACAAAACACAGCAGAGTTCAGTAAAGAATCAGATTTTGATCTGCTTTATTGGAGTCAATACAATCTTTTAAAATATGCTCAATACCGATCCTCACGATCTGCTTGGGACATCCCAAAAAACACAGTTAAAGTCGTAAAATTAAACATTGCCACAAGCAGCAATTTTAAGATGGTACAGAGTCGGAATGTGCTAAAGTAAAATTATGGTATGTTGGTTAGCCAGCAAGTTGCCCCAGAAGCAGGTCTTTGTGCAAAATGCAAAATCCTTACGCACTGGTGTTATTGGGTGGAGCCACACAGGAAATTGCCTTTAAACATCCATGTATTAATAATAATCTTTATTTGTAGATCACTTTTCAAAAACAAGTTACAAAGTGCTTTAACAAGTGTAAAAACAACACAATAATGTGATTCAAGAGTCAAAGGCTGTGACTGTGTGGCAGCATTAGGTTGGGGCTAGGTGGGAGCTATACACCACCACGAGCCCCAACATATCCCCATCAAAAGAAATATCTGACATGTGACATTTACAATCGTAAATTATTTTATTTTATCCAGCTTCTGATTCCTCAAATCCAATTGCCCCCCCCAATTACCATAGCAACCAAGCAGCACAAGCAATATGCACTTGGATTACCTGAGTGAGTTTGTCACTCAAGATATATTTTCTTTTGAAATCTTGTTACTCAGTTTGTAATGATACGTGATAGAAACTAGCAACGGCATCTCCCGACAAAACAAGTGAACAAAGGAAGAGAGGAAAGCGAGCGGGGAGAAGAGTGAAACTAAATAAGATTGGAACAAAGGATTTCCCACTCCCTCGCCTACTTCTGGCTAATGTCCTATCGGTGGAGAATAATATGGTGGAAGTAAGACTAAGGCTCGCTCAGCACTGGGAAACCAGAGACTTCTGTGCCCTCATCTTCACAGAGACCTGGCTGCATAGCAGCGTACCTGAGGAACACCTAACACTTAACACCCAGCTGATTAAAAGGGTCAAGCTTTGAGAAACTGGTTCTTCAGCTCATAAAGAAAAACCTCCCAGCCAGCCTGGACCCTCATCAGTTTGCTTTCAGAACCAACAGATCCACAGAGGATGCCATCTCCACTGCCCTCCACTCAGCCCTCAGACATCTTTAGAAAAACAACACCTACATCTGATTGCTGTTTGTGGATTTCAGCTCGGCATTCAACACAATCTCCCCCATGAAACTGATCCGCAAACTCAGCACTCTGGGTTTAATAAAAACACTCTGCAACTGGATTTTAGACTTCCTCACAAAGAGACCCCAGTCAGTTTGGATTGGTGGACACACCTCCTCCACTCTAGTGCTCAACACCGGAGACCCCCAGGGCTCAGCCCCCTTCTGTTCTTGCTGTACACCTACGACTGCATTCCCAGACACGGAGAGAACTCTGTTATGAAGTTTGCGGACGACACCCATCATCGGCCATGTTCTTGTCAGCTTTTACCGAGAAGCAATTGAAAGCATCCTGACTGGAAACATCACAAACTGGTATGAGACAGGAGGGCTCTGTGTTTTTAGTCAACAACTGACAATATTTCAACAGTATTCAGTTTTCACATCAAACTGGAGGGATAATAATTAATAAGCACTCTAATAATACATTCTAAATTTAAGTAAACTAAAATAAAGTGCTTAATTTCAGATAAAAAATAAATAAAAAGTGTAGCTTGAAGTGATGAAGTGCAGTCTTAACCAATTTACACTCAACACATCTTAACAAATGAACAGCTGTAATGCCTCCTCTTCTCTTTCATTCCCTCTTATAGAGCTACTACTGTTGAATAATTCCTTGTTGTTTCTTAAGTTAACTTAAATTGACATGTTTGTTCAACTTAAATTGACATGTTTGTTCACTTTGTTGGTTTGCTGTAGTTTATCTAAAAACTCACCATGCTGTAAGTGTTTGTAGTGTAGCCATTGGGAGAATAAATGTGGTCTTGCTGGGTAAAGGTGTTGACCACTGTCATTATTCTTTCAATGTAAGGTTTGACTACTAAATGTTTAATGAGTGTTTACCAACTAGTATTTCATTCTTATATTCTGTGTGTTATTCATGGACCTGTGCCTTTTCAATGTGCCAACATGAGCAGAGCAGCTGCTCAGGCAGCGCAGGCAAAACCTAGCCAACCGTAACATACAAAATGGTAGTAGGACACCTGCTGTAAGTCACGTACGCCAGGCCTGAGATCGTGGCAAACTGTGGCCAAGAATGAGATCATGACACATTGTGATTAATGCCGCCTGGTACGGCAAGGAATGGCCAGGTACTGCATGAAACCAAGCTTTGCACTGCAGAAACTAAACTTTGTATGACACATGGCACACTCGTGGTTGGCATTGTTGAATCATGTTATTCCTTATTGAATCATGTTATGCATTTATCAAGCATGTTATTCCTTATTAATTCTTTTAAAAAATACAATTGTAAGAGTTCAAGTTTTAATGGTGTCAAATTATGCCGGTGAGACTGAAGTTGAAAAATATTGGTGAATTTCTAGTCCAGTAATGTTAAAAATATAAAGAAGGATAAAATGTAACAAAAATTATGCTAAATAACAGCTAAAAAGTGGTAACTGTGACATTAGTGAAAGGGTTAAATTGGTAAAACAGTACATAAAAACGGCCACTAGATGGCAGCAGAGGATAAGAAATTCACCAATGGAAGGGAGTGGTCAGCGAACACTGTAGGTGGAGTTAAGGTGTAACGCCCACCTGGAAGGTGGAGTTTAAGGTGAATATAAGGCGATGTTCGCTGACCACCAGCTCAGTTCCATCCTGAGACCTGCAGGAATGTTACTCGGGTTTATTTGTCCTTTATTGAAATAAACTCTTTTGCACCGATTCTTGACTGTCTCCAGTGAAGTCTTTGACTACACAGTTTTTGACTAAAGAAGAAAGCTAATACAGTAATTTTATTGAGTTTAATACGTTGGTTAGGGTAGGGACCAGGTCTTCCACTGGCCCGGCCGGTCCTTATTTCCGGCCCGACACTACTTTCCTACTTTCTCTTGTTCAGTGAGAAACATGAGCTCTAACTTGTCCTGCCAGCTAGGATGCCTGTCGGAATGCACAGATTTGATTGGCTAAGCAGAGTCACGTGAGACGATTGGAGTACATGCGATTGGTCTGTGAGTTTCCTGGTCCACTAAACCGGTACAGTAAATGCTAGAAAAGCAGCTCAGGTTAAAAAGAAGAAACGCTCCGTCACGAGGTAGTAATTCTCAATAATAAATCCGCTGTAGGTCTGAGTCCGGAGAGGACAGTGCTGGGTCCGGATCCAGCCCGCGGTCCGCCAATTAGTGACCTCTGATATACAATATAAAAAATGATGTCATTGCAAACCCTTTGTACTCCTGAGAAGATCTCATCAGGAAAATAATAATCGCCTTTGCCAGTGAACCATGAAGGTTTGTAGGGGCTAAAATATCAAATAATTCAGCTTAAGGTTCAGCTTTGTTTTTTTACATTGACTTTGTGACTTATTGCCTCGTTTTTTATAGTACTATGTTTTTCTTTTACTCACTTGTATGTGTAGATGTTCTTTTTCTCTTCTTTGGTACATCATAATCCTCCCTGTATCTGGTGACAATGTAGTTCTTCACTTCACCAGCAGGAGTGTCCAAATGCAGAGACACTGGCTGGTTGCTGTTATGGTCGACTGTTGACTTCAATGGAGGGCAGGGCACTGTGGAAATAACAATAATTAAAATGTTGATAACAATAATAATAATACTGCACATAATTTATTCCCTTTCTGCGGAACAATAGATTGCATAAAGCTGACCTTTACCACGTTACAACAATTTTCATGGCAAGTTGTCTTGATAAAGTTCTACTACTCAGTCAGATATTGGGAGACAAAAAGTTTTATTGTATTTAAAGGTTTTGCAAACTGTGTACCTTTGAACAACCCACAAACATCTGTAATTTCTACTCCACATTGACAGAGCACAGAACTTTCTCACACAGTATTCACGTTGTACTACAGTTTGAAGTTATACTGCTTCTATTCTCATCACTGGCAGTGTGGTGATATATAAAAGCTGAGTATGCAGGAGGAGAAGAGAGCCAGTGTCCATGTTAGACAGAACATGCAAGGCTAGCGCAGACTGCTGTTGAGTCCATAAGGTGAGCAGTGTGCTGCAACCATAGCAGGCTGAGGTGGACAAAACACAGCAGAGTTCAGTAAAGAATGGATCATATTTTGGTGTTTCATTGGTTGGAGCTGCACAGGAAATTGCCTGTAAACATCCATGTATTACAAAACAACTCTGTAAATTTCCTACAATAATGTGCAATTAAACTAACAGCATCAAGAGTCAAAGGTTGTGTCTGAAACCACTGTTTACTAGCCTATTATGGTCCACTGCACCCTGCCATTTAATGTTGGTGTCCGACTTGCATGTTCAAAACACCTAACCTATATAGTGCCCTCAACAATATGTACAATGGAATGAAAAAAGTAGTGTCTGTGCCAACAGACGCTACCACAATGCAACACAATACATTTTACAGATGAAAAAAATGCAGTCGGCCGACAGTGCATCTGTCAGTAAGGACACAAAATGAAATTCAAATTGTCTCATTTTACAGCTCACTACAGAGTAAAATATTTAGTGCTAGTTATGTATGTGTGTAATTTCATCTAACAGTTGGTGGGGACAATAAACATTGGCAACAAAATTTTTGAAGGTGACGCAAACTATACAGCCAAATTTGTACTTGTACTCAGAGGAAAGCGTTACTACTATTATTAGTGTAGCATGGAGACCGTGATGTTAACAAATTGCTATGACTTTTTGTACTTACTTGGCTTTTTTCATTTCCCTGTCACTTTATATGACACAAAAATAGTTGCAATAGTTTAATATGACTTAGGTTCACCATGCTGTTTATTATTATTTTGCATCCTCCAAATATTATTATTAGTATATTAGTATTTTAAATTTCCTCTGGGACAGAGGACGTCTCTTACTTAGATATTCAACTGCAGGAAGCCCACTAATCTGCCACCTAACATCATATTGCGCAAACCCAACCCAAACACAACACGGTATTAGCCTAATATCATTTCACACACAGGCTTATCACCGTGTTAGTTGTAGTAAGAGATGCACGATTGCATTTTTCCTGGCTGATTCAGCGCTCCAGAGGGTTATCAACACCGCACAGAAGATCGTTGGCTGCCCTCTCCTCACACTTGAAGAACTACACAGTTGCTGCTGCCACAACATTCTAAAGGACACCTCTCATCCAGGCCACCCCCTGTTCGAACTGTTAACGTCAGGCAGACGGTACAGATCCATCAGGGCAAAAACAAATAGACTCAAAAACAGCTTTTTCCCATCTGCAATAACTGTAATTAACGCTGCTAAAGTGAACTGAACTGATTGAGGGATTGGTGCAATAAGTGTGACTGTGTATGTGTATATGAATGCCTGTTCAGGCTGCTTTTTGTAGATATTATTTATTTACTATTTTTCTAAGTTATAGGAATGATGCAATGGCTGGTCAGCACTTTGACATTTTCGTTGTATATGTGACAATGACAATAAAGTTTTCTATTCTATTGATTCCAATTACCGATTTTTTAAAGGTCTGACAAGCCGATTCTGATTTTGGCCGATTGAGATTGTCTTTCTTTCTAAGAACTATAATTGACAGCATACACAAACATTTTTGATACATTTATTTTTTGGAAAATTCTTTTTTTATCAGGATCCCTATCAGCACCATCATAAACATTGACTATTCTCATAAAGAATTATAAAATAACTTTTCCATTTTCAGTGGACGGAGCTGTTTTGTCCAAATAAAATCCAACTAAAAATAAATTAAATAGGCTATTAAGTACACCATTTAAAAATATATTTTAAGTGAAAACATTTGAACGAATACCCTATTTGATAGAATTACCCTATTTTTAGTAGGTTATTTCTTATCTCATTTTAATTCTGCTTTATTCTCCACCTTATTTTAGTGTTTACACACTTACTTTAATCTGCTCAACTTGCTCTTCCCTTCTGACACACACAGCTACACTTGTCTCTCTCTCCTTGTATTTGTCTGCTCTGTTTACTTTATTTATATACGTTTTATAAAGACAACTGGCGTTATGTATTTTTTCACCCGTGATTCCGTTTTCACAGCACCTGGTGAGCACGTGTGGACGAGGCTTGTTGTTATTTACCGATCAATACCACTGTGGTAGCCTACTGAATGACACTGGCACCAACGGCTGTGTTCACTGTTGCTTAACCTGGCCTGTGCTTTAAAATGTCCACTGTGTCCACGACTTCTGACATAGCCTAATACAAGATCAGTATCTTTCTGTGTGTTTCTCTGCAGGTGTAAATTGCGAGCTTTATGTCTTCTTCACTCCAGTAAATAACTTCCACATCTATGACGTGTGTTAGCGTGTTCGTGTGTGTGGCTGTAACAGTGGCCAGTTACTGTCTGTGCAGCTGTGCGCTTGACGTGAAACACTGTGCTGCGCAGCGTGTGTGTAACGTTCAAAGTAACCGGCTGAAAATCGGTTATTTTAAGATGCTCAAGCCCGGTCACCGGTCATGGTCGATTAAGCTGAAAAGCGGCCTATTCCAGTCCCCAGCCGATAGATCGGCGTATCTCCAGTGGGTGGGTGATTAAAGCCTTTAATAGACCTATACTCTGGAGCAGACCCGTAAACAGACAGCTGCAAACACCACTGAGGCGGGCTACTTCTGTTTATTCTACTTTCTGGAGTCTGCTTGGCTGACTCGTTCCACACATGCGCAGTAAATCTGTTTGTGCCCTAGTAGCGTAGTAGGCGTGCGTCACAAAAACTGAAGTATATCCAGCTGCAGCTGAACTTCCAAATATGGTTTGTCCCAGAAGACACAGCACACAAAACGTGATGATGTTAATCTTGGCTCACGTACAGTATAGATCCTAATGTTAACCGTTTTATTCTTTAGAGGCCAACAACAGAACTTTAAATACACTTCTGAGAAGTTTTGAGGCGAGAAATCAACTGTGTAGAGGTTGAATATCGGCAGTCTGACGAAAATTGACGGCGAATCGAAAATGTGTTAAAACGTTTTCGGAGTTGACAAGTGCCGACCATGGTGCCGGCGGGTGTCAATATATAGCTACAGTAACGTTAGCGGAGGCTGCACAGCAACACAATGGAGGTTAGCCATATCTGCTAACGGCCGATGTGCGCCACTGTAGGGTTAACGTTGACCGGTTGACATTGACATGGATACAATCAATAACTTTAGGCACACACCCTGTGATGGTTAGGGTAAGAGTAATATACTTCGGGGGGCTGTCAGGAATAGTTAACCAGCTAGCTCCAGGTTAGCTCCCCCAGGTCCAGTCACACAGACCACTGCAGCCAACACAGCAGACGTGTCCAGCAACAGCTGAACAATAGTGTCAATGTTCGTAACGCTATTCTATCATTAAATTCTCAGTAATGTTGTAAAGTTTTAACCTAAATCAAGGTACATCTGGCTCGTGATGTACAGAAGATTCTTGGTTTGTGAAACTTAAAATCTCTTTGGAGCAAATAAAATATACAACAACAGTGTGAATTGAAACACTGCTTTATTATTGTCATTACGCTGTTATAAATAAATATTTACAGTATTACTATACTATAATAATAGTATAGAGTAAATATTTACGCATAATGTACACTGATTGGTACGTTGACACTTATTTATCGGCTGTTTTTTTTTTAACGGCTCTGCGTGGGCCGAGATAAACGTCATCAAACAAGCTAGGTAATGACAGCTAACATAGTGGACTCATGGAAAAATACATTTGGTTTAGGGCTGTCCCCGACTAAGGATTTACATAGTTGAATCAGAATTGTCAAGTCTTGCCTGTAGTCGACTGATCATCGAATCATGTGTGTTTGTGCGGTGGTGATGGCGTGTGGGGGAGGTTACACACTGCCATTCACTTTTCCATACTTCACCGGTCTTGTGCTGAGTTTTGCGACGTGATGTGCATGCATTTTTGGCCACACGGCATGCATGTCGCGGTTCTTTGTAGGGCTATTCCAAGTAGGCAATTGTTTAAAAACGATATAATATTCTTTGCGTGGTTCATCAATGGTGATCAATGGTCCGAACGAGAATCTGGTGGACATAATAATAATAATAATAATAATCCTTATTTGTAGAGCACTTTTCAAAAACAAGTTACAAAGTGCTTTAACAAGTGTAAAGAATAATACAAAAAAAAGATAAGAGCATGAAAATTTAATATAAAATTAGTAAAATACAATAAAATAAAAGGGATAAAATAAAGTCAAATAAGATCGGGAAAAGCTCTCCTATAAAAGTATGTTTTAAGAAGGGACTTAAAAGAGTTCACTGACTCAGCCGACCTGATTTCCTCGGGCAGGCTGTTCCAGAGCCTCGGGGCCCTGACAGCAAACGCTCTGTCCCCTTTAGTTTTCAGTCGAGACTCTGGAACAGACAACAGACCTCTGCCCGAGGATCTCAAGGTACGTGCTGGTGCGTATGGGACTAAAAGGTCAGAAATATAACAAGGCGAGAGGCCATGAAGAGCTTTAAAAGTGATCAATAGAATTTTAAAGTCAATTCTAAAACATACTGGGAGCCAGTGTAATGAAGCTAAAATAGGAGTAATGTGGTCA
>NW_025744326.1:0-4144 GCF_021292245.1 Micropterus dolomieu
AGTCTCACATTAAGCAAATTTCAAGGACCGCCTTTTTTCACCTACGTAATATTGCGAAAATCAGGAACATCCTGTCTAAAAATGATGCAGAAAAACTAGTCCATGCATTTGTTACTTCTAGGCTGGATTACTGCAATTCCTTATTATCAGGCTGCTCGAAAAAGTCCATTAAGACTCTTCAGCTGATCCAGAATGCTGCAGCTCGTGTTCTGACAGGAACCAGGAAAAGAGATCATATTTCTCCTGTTTTAGCTTCTTTGCATTGGCTTCCAGTAAAATCCAGAATAGAATTTAAAATCATTCTTCTTACCTACAAAGCTCTTAATGGTCAGGCACCATCTTATCTTAAAGAGCTCATAGTACCTTACTACCCCACCAGAGCACTGCGCTCCCAGAATGCAGGGTTACTTGTGGTTCCTAGAGTCTCCAAAAGTAGACTAGGAGCCAGAGCGTTCAGCTATCAAGCTCCTCTCCTGTGGAACCAGGTTCCAGTTTGGGTTCAGGAGGCAGACACCATCTCCACATTTAAGAGTAGGCTTAAGACTTTCCTCTTTGATAAAGCTTATAGTTAGGGCTGCCTCAGGTGAGTCCTGAACCATCCCTTAGTTATGCTGCTATAGGCCTAGACTGCCGGGGGATTTCTCTTGGTGGGAACAGAGTTCGGTCTAGACCTGCTCTTTTATGAAAAGCGCTGTGAGATAACTGTTGTTGTGATTTGGCGCTATATAAATAAAACTGAATTGAATCATCCACTGATCCAAGTGGACAGGATCCAAAGAACTGAAAAATCAGAACTAAACTTCTGATGGAGGAAGATCTGATTAATGAATCATCACTGAAACGAGTGAGCAAAGAGCTGACGGCTGAAACTGAACCTGCAGCAGCAGCTGGAGGAGGCTCGCTCAGATCCACCACCTCATCGCCGCCTGCAGGATCCTTCTGCTCCCCCGTCTGAGGAGACCACATAGGTCCGGTTTACAATGCGGACCTCGTTTCATTTCTTCTGGTGCATTTGTTTGTTTCTGGTTCACCGCCAGAACCGAACCATCAAAAAATGCTTTCACACTAGAAAGGGGGTGGTGGTGATGGTGATGGTGATGGAGCAGTGGATGAGCCACATGCCTCTGGTGTGAGAGACCCAGGTTCAACTCCCACTGTGAGACACCGCTGCTCCAGAGACCTCTGACATGTACAGCAAGTCTGGATAACAGCGTCAGTTACATGAATACATGTGGTTCTGTTTGATCCGGATCAGGTCGCCGTGTTGGATCAGACCTGAACCAAAAACAGTAGAAAAGATCAATCAAGTCTGTTTGAAGGCCGAGGTGGCTCTTTAGCCAGGACCTGAGAGTGTCTGCAGTCCGAGCGGGTCTTATTTCAACAGGTAGAGAACTCCAGAGACCAGGAGCAGTTTAGTCTTTAACCTGGATCTGGGAACATCGAGGGACATCTGATTGGACCACCTCAGTGCTCTGACATGTTAAAGTTCTGATAAACAAGAAGGTGCCGACCCAACATTTTAAAAACAAGCAATAAACCTGGTCTGGACCAGACCTGAACCTGCTGCAGGACAAGCTCTCCCAGCTGAGCGTGCCTGACTCCACCTGCAGGTGGATCACTGACTTCCTGACGGACAGGAAGCAGCACGTGAAGCTGGGAAAACATGTCTCTGATTCCAGGACCATCAGCACCGGTTCCCCTCAAGGCTGCATTCTTTCCCCCCTTCTCTTCTCCCTGTACACCAACAGCTGCACCTCCAGTCACCAGTCTGTCAAGCTCCTGAAGTTTGCGGACGACACCACCCTCATTGGTGGGAGATCGACCATCTGGTGAATTCTGGAGCTCTGAAGACAGTGGAGATGGTCGTGGACTTCAGGAAGATCCCAGCCCCACCCTCCCCCATCATCCTGTGTGACTCCCCCGTCACCACTGTGGACTCCTTCCGCTTCCTGGGAACCAGCATCTCCCAGGACCTCAAGTGGGAGCTGAACATCACCTCCCTCACCAAGAAGGCCCAGCAGAGGATGAACTTCCTGCGGCAGCTGAAGAAGTTCAGCCTGCCAAAGACAATGATGGTGCACTTCTACACCGCCATCATTGAGTCCATCCTCATCTCCTCCATCACCATCTGGTACGCTGCTGCCACCGCCAGGGACAAGAGCAGGCTGCAGCGCATCATTCGCTCTGCAGAGAAGGTGATTGGCTGCAATCTTCCATCACTTCAGGACCTGTAAGCCTCCAGGACTCTGAGGCGAGCAGGAAAGATTGCAGCTGACTCCTCCCACCCCGGACACAAACTGTTTCAGACTCTCCCCTCTGGCAGGAGGCTGCGGTCCATCATGACCAAAACCTCTCGCCACAAAAACAGCTTCTTCCCGTCTGCAGCCTCATTAACAAGACCCGGGTCCCCCACTGACACTCCACCCTGGCAAATGATACAAATGTCTCTGCACATGTAAATACTGTTTCATCTCGTGTTGGGCACAGACCCGGGACGTCGCACATATTTGTTCTTGATTGTTATGTTGTCAGTTTATATATTTATATGTACACAATATTCTCTTCCGTTGTGTGACTTCTGCACAGCACAGACCCAGAACAATGCACATGTATATATCTGCAACAATGTTCTTCTATTTCATATTTATATATTTCTACATTTATTTATGTCGACTGTATGTTTGTCTACCTGTAGCACCTCATCACCAAAGCAAATTCCTCGTATGTGTAAAACACTACTTGGCAATAAAGCTCATTCTGATTCTGAACCAGTCCTGAATTAGACCTGAACCAGACCTGAACCAGTCCTGAGCCAGACCTGGATCAGACCTGAACCAGTCCTGGATTACATCTGAACCAGACCTGAACCAAGCTGCTGTTCCGGAACTCCTTCCCCAGAGATCCAAAATGCTCCCTCTCTGGACACCTTCAAAATCCTCCTAAAACCCAGCTCTTCACAAAGGCTTTCAACCCTGAAGGACTTGTTGCTCTGTTTCTGTAGTTATGTGTAAAGCGTCCTTGGGTCCCGTGAAAGGCGCTATAAAAATATAAGCTATTATTATTGAACCAGGATCGATGACAAACGTCTTTGAGCAGAAACAAACTTTATTTGTTCCAAAAATAGACATTTTCAGCAGAAATATATATTACACTTTAAAAACTCCAAATACTTCACAGAATACTACACAGTACTCAGGCAGTACTACAGTGAAGTCTTTTGATATTTTAATAACAAAAATAAAACCAGCCACCTGTGCCCTGCTGTGGTCGTGGCCTCAGCTCCACCTGTGCCCTGCTGTGGGCGTGGCCTCAGCTCCACCTGTTCTACATCATCCACACTGTAAAAAAACTATTAAATATTTCGGTAAATTCACATTATGCAGCCTACACTGTAAAAAATCAAACAAAAAACATTAAGTACACTGCAAAAAAATACCCCTGTGGCGTTACCACGGTAACGTAGCGGGCACGCTAGCAGCTCTGTTTATTTGGCCTTTATTCAGCTGACAGGAAGTGATGTCAATTCTCACACGTCGAGGCCCTGCCGTGTCAGGAAGTCTTCGAGCGCGCTCAGTCGCTCCACCAGCATCACGTCCAGGTCCGAGTCGTCTTCGCCGCGGCTGCCGCCGTGACAGTGTCGCCGAGCCACCGCCCGTTTCCTGGGCACCATGGGGACAGGAAGTCCGGCCCCTAAAGACAGATGAAAAAAGTTCAAAATAAAAAGTTACATGGGGACATCATGAATATGCAAATTAGCATGTGATGAACTGAACACAACCGCCGTCTCTATCTTTGTGCCCCTCCTTCAGTTAACTACTATTTCCCAGTGTACCTTGCAGCCTCTTCCTCTTCCTGGGCTGAGTGAAGTCAGGGAAGAGGAGGAGCCTGCGCCTCCTCTGCTGGCCAATCAGGAGCAGCGCTCCATCCTTCTCCCTCGGCTCCTCGAAGATCGTCTCCAGGCTCCTGCGTGACGACAGCAAGGCATGCTGGGAGTTCATACTTTGTTTTACTAACTTTCAAACTGCATTGAACACCCTTTCGAACATGAGGGATTTGTAGTTTTTTACCCGTTGGTGGTGTGGGGGGGTTTGGTGGAGTTTTTTACCCGTTGGTGGTGGGGGGGGGGGTTTGGGGGGGTTTTTTT
>NW_025744326.1:4206-4604 GCF_021292245.1 Micropterus dolomieu
GGGGGGGGGGGGGGGGGGGGGGGTTTGGTGGAGTTTTTTTACCCGTTGGTGGTGTGGGATTTGGTGTAGTTTTTTTACCCGTTGGTGGTGTGGGATTTGGTGTAGTTTTTTACCCGTTGGTGGTGTGGGATTTGTAGTTTTTACCCGTTGGTGGTGTGGGGGGATTTGGTGGAGTTTTTACCCGTTGGTGGTGTGGGGGGATTTGGTGGAGTTTTTTACCCGTTGGTGGTGTGGGGTTTGTAGTTTTTACCCGTTGGTGGTGGGAATTTGTAATTTTTACCCATTGGTGGTGTGGGGGGGTTTGTAGTTTTTTTACCCGTTGGTGGTGTGGGGGGGGTTTGTAGTTTTTACCCGTTGGTGGTGTGGGGGGGGGGGGGGGGGGTGGGTGTTTTTTTTTT
>NW_025744326.1:4624-7924 GCF_021292245.1 Micropterus dolomieu
GGTGGTGGGGGGGGGTTTGTAGTTTTTTACCCGTTGGTGGTGGGGGGGGGTTTGTAGTTTTTTACCCGTTGGTGGTGTGGGGGGGTTTGTAGTTTTTTACCCGTTGGTGGTGGGAATTTGTAGTTTTTACCAGTTGGTGGTGGGAATTTGTAGTTTTTACCCGTTGGTGGTGGGAATTTGTAATTTTTACCCGTTGGTGGTGGGAATTTGTAATTTTTACCCGTTGGTGGTGGGAATTTGTAGTTTTTACCTGTTGGTGGTGGGGGATTTGTAGTTCTTGTTAGTGTAAATCTCCTCCAGACTGAACTCTTTCTTCTTTAACCTGAAAACAAACAAACAAGTGTGATTCTTTTCATCTTTGATCATTTTCACTAGTTTGATCTCCTCCGTCCCCCCTTTCCTGACCTTTTGACCTTTGGCAGTCCCATCGGTGTGAGCGGCGTTTCCCGTGGCGATGCGCGGCGGATTCGTATCTGAGAGACTCGTTTGCCCCGCTGAGAAGAAAAGCAGGAACAATGAATTAGATAATAGTAGCAACGAGCATCAGGGAGCGAGCTGCTGGACAGAATGTCTCCTACGTTTGAGACGTTAGTTGACGATAGTTACGTGTTGTAACTCCAGATTCTATG
This sequence comes from Micropterus dolomieu, assembly GCF_021292245.1. Taxonomy (NCBI): domain Eukaryota; kingdom Metazoa; phylum Chordata; class Actinopteri; order Centrarchiformes; family Centrarchidae; genus Micropterus; species Micropterus dolomieu. The sequence continues at coordinate 5,254 of NW_025744326.1, forward strand.
AGTATAGGCTCCGCCCTCTAACGCCATCGCTGTTGCTTAGAGGTGAAGGGGAAGAGTTAACGCAACACTGGCCCAGACCGAACCACCTGCCCAGAGCCACATAACTAACCACCCAGGCCCCCGCAGTCCGCTGTGTTTGTGTCGGCATGCTCGCAATTACCAATGACGCCACATGGGGAGGGCCGACCCATGCGTAAAAGGCCAGGGACTGGATAGGGGCCCCGCAGCAGTACAGGTCGCAGCAGTACAGATGCAGAACCAAAAACAGGACAGCTTGACAGAGGGCGGAGCCTATCCGAACAGACAGGAAGAAAGGCCTCACCTCTCCGTTTGTGCTGAGGAACTCAGAACCCGCTGCTGATTGGCCAGCGGGGAGCGGAGCAGACAGCCCATTGGCTGGACACGGGGGGAGGGAGAGGGGCCATCGCTGGGGTAAGAGGATGCTCCGGGTGCTGTGATTGGCCCGCTGCTTCTGCTGTCGCCGGGCGGGAAACGTCGGGCTGCAACCAGAAATAATTTGAACTATTAAAAACTTCAAAGTTTTATTAGTAATAAAACTAAAACTATGAACGTGATTTATTCAGATTACCTGGACGAAGACGTCCGCACGTAGCTGCAAAGACAAAACGTTTTAATTACAGACGTTTGTGGATCATCATACGACACAATATCGTTAATATCAATGAAATAATAAAGATATATTGTTTCACGATTACGTGCGACAAACTGGACATCAACATGTAAATACCTTATTGTGGACTGATCAATATTAACGACTCACGATGAATATTAATGTCTCATTAGTGTAACCAGGAGACTAACCAGTGGTCGCTGCTGAGACTGGGCGGGGCCGTCCAGTCCTTCAGGGGCCGCAGAAGACCACCGCAAGCTCCGCCCACAACTGACTCGCACATCGTCTCCATGGCAACAGCTGATAGCCTCAGCATGGGGGCGGGGCTAAAGGAGGAGGGGTAGAGCCATAGGTGGACAGCACTGTGATTGGAGGAGAGGGGCGGGATGAAGTCAGAGAAACACCATTGGCCTGAAGAGACTCTCAGTAATTCTGACTGGCCGCAGGTCTGACCACTGTGGGCTGGCTCTAGGAGGTGCAATGCATGCTGGGAAGAGGAGGCAGAGACGCTGGAAAGAGAAACACAGAAATGTATGATGTGATACAGTGTTACAGAGCAAACGGGTCACGCTCGGGCGCCGTCACCGGCTTAAACCGAAGGCTATATAACATTTGTTCCCTCCTCACCTGTAATGACATCACCTATAGTCCAGTCAGATAGCTGTACCCGGATTCACGTACTGATCTACCTGTATGATTATAACTCACCTGTGCGCCAGCAGCGGCGCTCTGTAACCGTTCTTCTGCCTGATGACACTAACGGCCTTCTCTAATTGGCTGGCTCCGCCCCCCTCTCTTCTTTTGTGTTTCCTGTGGTTAAAGTTGCGTAGAGTGAGTGGCGCCTCCTCCTCTGTTCCTCCACCTCCCCCGCAGGAGACCGCCATCCGCCCCACAAATCTCCCAGCATCCTCCTCTTCTTCATCTTCTTCTTCTGTGTGTCCTGGAAGAACACGTGTCTCTCTTCCTCTGTGGTTCTTCCTCCTCCTTTTCCTCCCCCTCCACTCCCCCTCCTCCTCCCCTCTGCTCCTCCAACTCTGCTCTGATTGGCTCAAACTAGAGGAGAGAGGAGGCGTGGGTGAGTCCTCGCTGTCTGAAGATGAAGAGGAGGTGGGAACATGTGGGAGGTGGGCGGGGCTGCAGGAGGAGGCAGTCGCACCTGAAGACAACAAAGAGAAAGAGTTTATTTCAGTGTGAGCAAGCGTACGTCTGGACGAGCACGCCCTCCATCAGATCCGTCTACCCGGCGTAACCCGCGAAAGCAAGGCATCGCGGTTCCCGGTACCAGCGAAGCGGCTGGGAACCCTATTGTTTTCGTTCTCGTTTATTATTTATTTATTTTTATTCTTCCGTGTATAAAACTCATACTGCGGCCTAGACGGAAACTGCTAGGGTAGGTCCAGTTCACTGCACGTAACTCGCAAACGCAAAAAATAGGCCACGCCCATTTCCGCCTAAACTTTTTTTTCCGCTATATCGCGAAAACTGAAAAACCTATTTTAATTAACTCCTCTGAAGTCTGATCGCCACCAAACTTGGCACGGATAATCTCTGGACCAAGCTGATGAAAGTTTGTAGAGGAAATTTTGATCCCACAAAAAATGTCGCAATTATATGCTAGCAAACGTTTGCAAAAAACGCTACTAACAGGAAATGATGTCATATCTTCGCTTTGGAATGGCCGATCGGCACCAAATTTGGGCCGTTAATGTGAGGGCCTGTGCAAAATTTGGTGCAACCCGCCCCTAGGGGGCGCTATTTCTTCCAAGAAAATCATTCCTCTATAACCACAAGTCACACTGACGTGAAACCAGTGCCGAATTGTTCTGCATGGTCCCCTTACTACAGGAACCAAACTTCACCCAAATATGCCCATAGGTGGCGCCCCCTACATCGCACATTAATAAAGCTTATCCCTACGTGTTTGAGGGATGCTGCCGATTCTGATGGTATTGTCCACGGGCCCCCTAACGGGTTCCGTGGACAATAAATCATGGCAGGCCCAGGCCAACTCGCGCGCCATCCGGGGGGGGGGGGGGGGGG
>NW_025744326.1:7944-13455 GCF_021292245.1 Micropterus dolomieu
GGGCGGGTGGGGCGCAGGGGCAACTCGCACCTAGCTGTTTAATCCAAAAAATTTGTTCCTTTATCACCACAAGTCACATTGACATGAAAACACAGCCCAATTGTTCAGCATGGTGCCCTTACTACACGCACCAAAGTTCACCCAAATATGCCCATAGGTGGCGCTGTTATTGCAGATTAAAGGCGTAAAAAAAAAAAAAAAAATCACATTGACTTACATGCATTGTATATCTCCATAACCGCAAGTCCGATGACACCAAATTTGGGTCAATTCTTCCCCATTGGCCCCTGATGACACCTGAAAAATTTCGTTCAATTCGGATTCTAGGTGGCGCTAAGCTGAAAGGCCGTGGAAAATCCCATTGAAATGAATGGGATTTCCAACCATGACACATTTCGCCTCGGTTTGGAACGGCCGATCAACACCAAACTTGGGGACCTTAAGTGGCACGACTTCCCGAACAACTGTGTGAAATTTCGTGTCAATCCGCCTCTATGTGGCGCTGTTAATCATATATCAAAAAACACTCCCATTCTCATACATTCATTTTATATCTCCATAACCGCAAGTCCGATGACACCAAATTTGGGTCAATTCTTCCCCATGCGCCCCTGATCACACCTCACAAAACTGGTACAGTTACGCTTACAGGTGGCGCTAAAATCGAAGCTCAAATCTCTAAGTCAATCCCACTCATTCCAATGGCATTTTCAAACGCGGGACATTTCGCCTCCGTTTGGAACGGCCGATCAACACCCAACTTGGGGACCTTATGCGGGGCGCCAGCGGGGCGCCCGGGCCGACTCGCGCGTCCTCCGCGGGGCCGGGGGGGGGGGGGGGGGGGGGGGGGGGGGGGCAGCTTGCGCCTGGAGGTTTGCACCCCGCTTATAACTTGCAGTTCTAGTTATTTTTGTTGCCGTGACATCAGACTCATTATGCTGGTTAAAGTGAGTAATCGGTGACCGATCATCAGCGCTCTGCAGGTCAGACTGTAGGAGGAGGAGCAGACGAAGGAGGACTCAGACTCACCCACGGGACCGGACACTCCTCCTCCTCCTCCTCTCTGCCTGCTCCTCTTCTTCCTCCTGCTGCTCCTCTCCAGAGAGTCCAGGCGACGGCCGAGGGAGGCCAGAGCTCCTCGCAGGAGGCGTCGCACCTCCAACCGGTGAGCTGAGAGGAGGCGAGGCAGGAGGGAGGAGCAGGGGCAGCAGGGAGGAGGAGGAGGAGGAAGACCAGGAGGTGAAGAGGAGAGGGGATGCACAGGACCACATATAGCAGAAGGAGGAGGAAAAGAAGCAAAAAGGACAGGAGGAGAAATGAGAGGTGAAGAGTGGTGATGAAGGAGAGGAGGAGGGGTAGAGGAGGAGGAAGAAGGGAGAGTAGGGAGGTTAGAACAAAGAGGTGGAGAAAGAGAAGGAGCAACAGGAGGAGGGGAAACAGGAAGAGAAGATGAAATGAAAGGAGTAGGAGAGATAGGAGGAGCAGAAGGAGGAGTGCAGACTGAACGAGGACACAACAAGGCAGGAGGAAGAGGATGGAGGGACGGAGGAGAAACTGAAGGAGCAGGAATGATAGAGACAGCAGAGGAAGAAAAAACGGGGAGAGGAGGAGTGGGAGAACAAGGAGGAGGAGAAGATGATGAAATAACAGAAGAAACAGAAGGAGCAGGAGGTGGTGGGGGAAGGAGGGACAGAGGGACAGGAGGAGTGGAGGAAGGAGGAGGAGAAAAGGGGGAGGAGGTGGGAGAAGTACAATGAGTAAAAAAGACAGGAGGAGGAAAAGAGACAGAAGATGGAGGAGGTGGAAGAGGATTGAGGAGGGCCGCAGGAGGTGGAGGAGGAGTGACAGAAGAGGAGGAGAAAAAGGAGGGAGGAGGAGCTAGAGACAGAGCACAGGAGGAAGAGGAGGCACAGGGAGGGGGAGGAGGAGAGGAGGGTAAAGAGGAGGCACAGGGAGGGGAAGGGGGAGGAGGAGGAGAGGGTGAAGAGGAGGCACAGGGAGGAGGAGGAGAGGAGGGTGAGGAGGAGGCACAGGGAGGAGGAGGAGAGGAGGGTGAGGAGGAGGCACAGGGAGGAGGGGGAGGAGGAGAGGAGGGTGAAGAGGAGGAAGAGGGAGGAGGAGGAGGGGAGGGTGAAGAGGAGGAAGAGGGAGGAGGAGGAGGGGAGGGTGAAGAGGAGGCCCAGGGAGGAGGAGGAGAGGAGACTCCTGAAGGAGGAGAAACAGCAGTCAGTCTCTCTCTCTAACTCTGCATGTAAACATGTGCTCTCTCGCCCAAACCTATCAGACAATAAGCCCTCACCTGTCTGCGTCTCCTCCTCACCAGCCAGTGGGAGGCCAGGGGGTGGGGTCACGGCGGGCAGGCCCCGCCCCCTCTCACTGTCACTCAGGTTCAGCGGTTGAGTGAGCATGGCGAAGACTGAGAGAGAGAGGAAACATTGTTAAGTACTAATAACTGTAAAACTTTCATACAGTTACATTTCAAGTTCAAGTGACGCAGCATTAAAGAGCATCTTCCATCTAAAAGGAGGAAAAGCGCCGCAGGTCCGTTTAACGGGACAGCACGGGCTCATCCGGTCGCTTCTCTTCTCGGGACACGTTCACCGTCTTCACTTAAGGTCGCCATCGTAAACTCAACCTGCTCAGACTAACTGCTGCAGTTCAGCTACGATGTCGGTCAGCGGAGTCAGAACTAAACTGGAGTTGGTGCTCGTTCACATAGGAGGGGCCGAGCGCGTTCACATAGGAGGGGCCGAGCGCGTTCACATAGGAGGGGCCGAGCGCGCTCACATAGGAGGGGCCGAGCGCGTTCACATAGGAGGGGCCGAGCGCGTTCACATAGGAGGGGCCGAGCGCGTTCACATAGGAGGGGCCGAGCGCGTTCACATAGGAGGGGCCGAGCGCGCTCCGTGTTTTCTCCTGAGGAATGCACAGCGACAGGACATGAGCGTTAACGCCAAATCTAACAGCGTGGCGGCCGACAGGTCTTTGGACCCTTTGGACGGGGCGTATTAACGCTCCTCCTGGGTAACGGCGAGTACAGACGGGGCGTATTAACGCTCCTCCTGGGTAACGGCGAGCACAGACGGGGCGTATTAACGCTCCTCCTGGGTAACGGCGAGCACAGACGGGGCGTATTAACGCTCCTCCTGGGTAACGGCGAGCACAGACGGGGCGTATTAACGCTCCTCCTGGGTAACGGCGAGCACAGACGGGGCGTATTAACGCTCCTCCTCTGTAACGCAGTAACAGATGGTGTGTAGTTCACGTATCCAGGGTAACCTCGAGTTAACCACGAACAAAAGCTGCTCGGAACAGTTTAGAGATGGGGCGTAAGTCCCCACGGCAACAGTCCCCCTTTGGTAGTTGGGGTTCATGAGGATGTTCCTCCTGAAGCTACCTGGTAAGGCGGGTACCTGCTACGTTTCTGTTTTACTACCTATTTACGAGAGAACATCAATAATGTCTCCGTCTTCACGTTTCGGACAGTTTGAAACACTTCGGCGGAGCTCTCGCGTCCTCTCGCGAGACTCATCCTGCTGTGCAATCCCAGAAATATTCCAGTAAATCTGAACCGTTTTCACCGTCAGCTGATTAACGGGAGATTTTGACGGTTAATTTCGTCACAGCGGGATTTTGTGTGACGTAACGCGAAGGAAAACTTAAGAGAACGCGGGAACGTTGCGGGATAGAGGAGGATAAAACGGGATTTGGGGAAATAAAGGAAAGTGGTGGAGCTAGCAGCGGCTAGCTGCCGTTAGCAGGCTTTAGGTTGTGTGCAGCTGTTTAACCGGGACATTTCAACGGTTCGTTTTACCTTTTCAAGCCCTGCGGGTCCGTTAGTCTCCGTTAAATCCTCTCATCTTTCATCTCAGGCAGTTTACCGGCTGGGAAATGCCAAATGTGGCCGGTGTTTCAGGAGGAATCTGTGTCTCCGTTATCACCGCAGACCGGCGTCGAGCTAACGGAAGCCGCAACGACGGAACTTCCGGCAGGAACATCAAAATAAAAGAGCCTGAGCGATAAAAGCTGTTAAATAGCTTCCGGAGGGAGAGTTTCAAAGTGAAAGCACACACATTGAACAAAATGGAAATAACACACATAACGGCACAATCTGGACCAGGACCGGGGGGGAACATGAGCCTACCTGTGAAGGTATGATTGGAGCCTGTGAGACACTGGGATCCGTGTCAGTAAAGTGATTGGTCTAGCAGGGGGAGTCCGCTGCGAGGTCCAATCAGAGTGCAGCTCCTCAACTGACCTCTGACCAGTGTGGACTTTGGATCTGCAGGTTTTATGTTGGCAGAGTTTCTGCTTGTTTCTGTCTCTGAGGCAGAACGTTTGTCAAACTCTAACAGGGTCAGTTTTGTTGCTGGACTCGTGATGCACGTTTCTCCGTTTCGCCTTCTTCTTCTTCTTCCCCCCGCCCTCTTCTTCCTCTTTCCGTACACTCCGGCTCACGGCGGCCATGTTTTGGTATTTCCAGGCGAGTACAGCCATTGGTTGAACATGCGGAGCATCATGGAGGAGCTGGTGAGGAGGAACCACTCGGTCACTGTTTTAGTCGCCGATGCGTCGCCATCCGTCAACTACAACAGCAGCCACGACGCCACCAAGTTCAACTTCCTGGTTTTCAAGGTGCTGTAACGTGACGGTCTGCGGGTTGGACGGTTCTGTACTAACTGAGTTATGTCTTTGGTCTCTTCTTCCGGTCCCGATCAGACGGTTCTGGATTAACGTGTCTCTGGTCTCTTCAGGTCCCTTTCTTCAGAACGTTCTGGACTAACATGTCTTTGGTCTCTTCTTCCGGTCCCGATCAGACGGTTCTGGATTAACGTGTCTCTGGTCTCTTCAGGTCCCTTTCTTCAGAACGTTCTGGACTAATATGTCTTTGGTCTCTTCAGGTCCCCTTCTGACGGTTCTGGACTAACATGTCTTTGGTCTCTTCAGGTCCCGTTCAGACGGTTCTGGACTAACATATCTTTGGTCTCTTCAGGTCCCTTTCTTCAGAACGTTCTGGACTAACATGTCTTTGGTCTCTTCAGGTCCCGTTCAGACGGTTCTGGACTAACATATCTTTGGTCTCTTCAGGTCCCTTTCTTCAGAACGTTCTGGACTAACATGTCTTTGGTCTCTTCAGGTCCCGTTCAGACGGTTCTGGATTAACGTGTCTCTGGTCTCTTCAGGTCCCTTTCTTCAGAACGTTCTGGATTAACGTGTCTCTGGTCTCTTCAGGTCCCTTTCTTCAGAACGTTCTGGACTAACATATCTTTGGTCTCTTCAGGTCCCTTTCTTCAGAACGTTCTGGACTAACATGTCTTTGGTCTCTTCAGGTCCCGTTCAGACGGTTCTGGATTAACGTGTCTCTGGTCTCTTCAGGTCCCTTTCTTCAGAACGTTCTGGACTAACATATCTTTGGTCTCTTCAGGTCCCTTTCTTCAGAACGTTCTGGACTAACATGTCTTTGGTCTCTTCAGGTCCCGTTCAGACGGTTCTGGATTAACGTGTCTCTGG
>NW_025744326.1:13555-21595 GCF_021292245.1 Micropterus dolomieu
GTTCTGGACTAACATATCTTTGGTCTCTTCAGGTCCCTTTCTTCAGAACGTTCTGGACTAACATGTCTTTGGTCTCTTCAGGTCCCGTTCAGACGGTTCTGGATTAACGTGTCTCTGGTCTCTTCAGGTCCCTTTCTTCAGAACGTTCTGGACTAACATATCTTTGGTCTCTTCAGGTCCCTTTCTTCAGAACGTTCTGGACTAACATGTCTTTGGTCTCTTCAGGTCCCGTTCAGACGGTTCTGGATTAACGTGTCTCTGGTCTCTTCAGGTCCCTTTCTTCAGAACGTTCTGGACTAACATGTCTTTGGTCTCTTCAGGTCCCCTTCAGACGGTTCTGGATTAACGTGTCTCTGGTCTCTTCAGGTCCCTTTCTTCAGAACGTTCTGGACTAACATGTCTTTGGTCTCTTCAGGTCCCCTTCAGATGGTTCTGGATTAACGTGTCTCTGGTCTCTTCAGGTCCCTTTCTTCAGAACGTTCTGGACTAACATGTCTTTGGTCTCTTCAGAACCCGTTCAGACGGTTCTGGATTAACGTGTCTCTGGTCTCTTCAGGTCCCCTTCAGACGGTTCTGGATTAACGTGTCTCTGGTCTCTTCAGGTCCCTTTCTTCAGAACGTTCTGGACTAACATGTCTTTGGTCTCTTCAGAACCCGTTCAGACGGTTCTGGATTAACGTGTCTCTGGTCTCTTCAGGTCCCTTTCTTCAGAACGTTCTGGATTAACGTGTCTCTGGTCTCTTCAGGTCCCCTTCAGACGGTTCTGGATTAACGTGTCTCTGGTCTCTTCAGGTCCCCTTCAGACGGTTCTGGATTAACGTATCTCTGGTCTCTTCAGGTCCCCTTCAGAACGTTCTGGACTAACATGTCTTTGGTCTCTTCAGGTCCCTTTCTTCAGAACGTTCTGGACTAACATGTCTTTGGTCTCTTCAGGTCCCGTTCAGACGGTTCTGGACTAACGTGTCTTTGGTCTCTTCAGGTCCCCTTCAGACGGTTCTGGACTAACATGTCTTTGGTCTCTTCAGGTCCCGTTCAGATGGTCCTGGATTAACGTATCTCTGGTCTCTTCAGGTCCCGTTCAGCAGGGCCGACGTTGACGGTCTCACTCAGGACTTCATTAACTTCTCCATGTACGAGTCTCACGTTTCTTCGCCGCTGCAGAAGTTTCTGAAGATGGGTGATTGGATGCGGCGCTCGGTGGACTACGGGATGCGGCAGTGTGACTCCATGTTGAAGAACCAGCAGCTGATGGCGACGCTGCGGGGCGCCGCCTTCGACGCCGTCCTGCTCGACCCCATGGTGATGTGCGCCGACCTGGTGGCCGACGTGCTCGGCCTGCCGTTCGTCGTCTCGCTTCGCTTCTCTTTCGGCGGCGTCATGGAGCGACACTGCGGCCACGCCCCCGCACCACCGTCCTACGTGCCGGCGGCTCCGCTACCGTACGGCGACCACATGACGTTTGTGGAGAGGCTGACCAGCGCGGTGACGTACGCCTGGCTGTCGGTGGTGACCGAGGTGTTCTGGAGTCTTTCGCTGGATAGCTACTACAGCGAGGTCAAAGGTCAGAGGGGCGGGGGGCGGAGGAGGTCACAGCCATCAATAAACACATCTTTTGGTCTCCTCAGTCAGGTGTCTCTACGGAGCCCCAGAAGGGACAAAATCTAAAGTCTGAAAGTCAAAAAGTGAAATTAACATAACATAAAAAGATCTGAAAAATAAACAAAGGAAAGTTTAGTGAAACTAAAAATTCCTTCAGAATAAAAGCATTGTGCTGTTTCCTGTGTGGACAGGAAGTCCCAGCAGCTTCTGCAGGACTCTGGGAAATGCTGATGTCTGGCTCATCAGGACCTTCTGGGATCTGGAGACGCCACGACCGTTCCCGCCCAACTTCAAACACGTGGGCGGTCTGCACTGCAAACCAGCCAATCAGCTTCCAGAGGCATGAGCTCCACTTCCTGCTGCCTGACTGGAAGTTTTATTTTGAAATGATACAATAAGTTGATGATGACGCTAGTGATGATGTAAATATGATGTCATGTCCTGCAGGACCTGGAGGCGTTCGTGCAGAGCTCGGGCGATGCCGGTGTGGTGGTGGTCTCCTTCGGCTCCATGGTAACTAACCTGACAACAGAGCGTGCTGATGTCATCGCCGCTGCTTTCGGACGAATCCCACAAAAGGTCAGAAGCTCCACCCATTCACAGACACATTCAGGGACGTCAGGGAGAACCTGCTGCGTCTGTGATGAGTCACTCAGATTATCAGTACTGCAATGATGTCATAATGATGTCATGCCGCAGGTTAAACTCGCCAGCAGGAGATGAAGTCATTAAAACGGTCATTAAATATAATCCTTTCGCGAAATAAAACGCTGTGCTGATGATCGGCAGACAAACAGGACGTGTCTGCAGGCAGCCTATCAGAGAGCTGCCGGCCCATTAGTGATGTCACTGACACCAGTTTGATCCCACGGTGAAAAATTGAACCGAAACCATAAATGCAGTCGTGTACTTTAGTAAAACACCTGAACTTTGGAGGAGGTTCAGGACAGATGTTTAATTTAATTACTAATTAATTATTCATCTTTTCTTTATAATCTCCGGGCTGTGAAAGGTTTCCCGGTCTCCATCTATCCTGGCAGCTGGTTTTATTTTGATAAACTAAACTAACGCCTCCCACTTCTTAGAGCTGCATCGTCAAACTGTGAAACGTGTAAATCAGCTCGACCTGGGAGAAATAGCCGCTGCTGACAGAACGCGGATGTTGGACTGAATTATGGATTACACTGGTTTCGTATCGGCCTGGTCGAGCGATCGAGACGATAACGGAACGACAAAGCAAAGTTTCTCCTGAACACTTTGATCTGGCAGGAGAATCATTTCACTGTTGACAGGATATTGATCTGGGTCGTTTGCAGGTGATCTGGAGGTACAGCGGAGACACGCCCAGAACTCTGGCAGCCAACACCAAGCTTTCTGATTGGATCCCTCAGAACGACCTGCTGGGTACACACAGTATTTCAAAGTAAAAGCCAACAGAGGCCTGTGTTTTTCCTGAGATCAGCGTGTAGCATGTTTATCTGAACAGATCTGTGGAATATTTTCACAATAAAAGCCCTGTGTTTCCTCCTTAGGTCACCCAAAGACCCGAGTGTTTGTGACGCACGGCGGCACCAACGGTCTGTACGAGGCCGTGTATCACGCCGTGCCGCTGGTCGGAATTCCGCTCTTTGCCGATCAGCCCGATAATCTCGCTCGTCTGAGCCGCCGCGGCGCCGCCATCGTCCTCGACTTCAACCATCTGACATCCGACGAGCTGACGGAGGCGCTGCACGCCGCCATCAACCAGCCGAGGTGAGGTCACAGGAAGTGTTACTTTGGTATTTTAATATTTTCTGTTTTCTGTGTCGTTGGTTTCAAGTGTTAGTTTTCACTTTATCTTTCCTTCCACAATAAAAGCGCCGACTTCCTGCCGAATCATGTCTCAGTCTTGTTGAATTATTTTAATTTCCTGTCTGTCACTCGGCTCCTTCACAATCAACAGGAATTAACGATCTATTTTTTCCCCATGACGCTCAGCTACAAGTCCAGCATGCAGCATCTGTCGGCGTTGCACCGCGACCAGCCAGTGGCGCCGCTGAGCACCGCCGCCTTCTGGGTGGAGTTTGTGATGAGACACGGAGGAGCGAGACACCTACGGCTGGCGTCACATGAGCTGAACTGGTTCCAGTACCACAGCGTGGACACCGGCGCCGCCCTGCTGGCCGCCATAGCGATCGCTGCCGCCCTCTGCTGGGGGGGCGTCCGCTTCTTCCTGCGACGCTGCAGCCAACGACGGCGAAGAGAGAAGAACGACTGAAGAGACGACAATTGTTTTAAAATTCTAAACCTGCTGAGTTCCTTCAGAAACTTGGTACCGAGAAGACCTGAAGGCAAAGGGGGTCACACCCCAGATCTGATCCAGATTAAGCTTCTGTTCACTCTGTATTTTGATCAATACAATCTCTTATCACGTCTGCCTGAAAGAGCCCGTCGCGCTCACTTTAATCCCGTCTTTATATGTATTGTGCTCCGTTTGACGGTTCTAATTCACAGATTATCTCCTCGCCTGGTGTCTGAAAACAGTTCGTACTCAGCCTGAAACAAACACAGGTCCAGCCATGTGTGTGAGACTTCATCTGATTAAGGGTTATTCTCATGAAATTTATTTTGAAACTGAAATCTGTCACATTAAAAATCAGCTGAATGTAAGAATCTGAACAAACCAACCAAGTCTGATTTCAGATTTTATTTTTTATTTGTACAAAAACAGAGAAGCTCCACCCCCTCTGTTCAGAAACATGAAACGAATAAAGTTTTGTTGTTTTAACACTGAGACTGAACACAGATCAGTTTAACCTGCTGCTGATCAATTCACAATAAAACTGATCTCCTAGACGTTTGGTCACCATGGTAACAACCAATCAGAAAGATGCAAAAAAAAAAAGAAAGAAAAAAAGATCTGAAACAAAGCTTACGTGTCGTCACCAGTAGGCGGCGATCACGAGTACAAACAACTCGAATGTTCGTGTGACGAAAAATAAGTTACTGAAGCAGAGGTTCCACTCAACAGAAAACTACAAAAAAAACTACAAAATGTTGAAGTCAGGAAGTTTTTAGACATTTAATTTGAAGGATTTACAGGAGAAACTTTCACAATAAAAGCACTGATTAGAGAAAAAACTAAAAGTGTTGCTGTGCGAGCGCTCTGCACTAAAATACTGAAACACAGCTTCCTGTCCTGACTCAAACTGAAGCTCCACAGAGAGGATTCTGGGAAATTAAGTGTGAAGGTTCAGGAGACATTACACTGTAAATGAAGCCTGTGCAGTGATGTCACTTCCCTTTCATGTTTTGATCAAACCTCACCAGATTTTGTATTTTTACAGTTTTTTAAATATTTTATTCACATAACTGATGATGCAGCTGATGATGATGTCATCACGTAGCTCGTTTCATTTTTTATTCATAATTTTCAACAAAAAACAGGAAACAGCCAAAATAAAAGCCTGGACAGGATATGACACGATCACCTGCGGTAGCGCCCCCTCTCTTTGTCCCTCTCTCTCTCCCTGTCTCTGTCCCTCACTCTCTCTCTCTCTCTCTCGCGGCGGGGGCCGCCACGGTCACGTTCACGCTGCCGTTCACGCTCACGCCGGCTGCTCACCACCGCCTGCGTCCGCCGCAGGAAGTCGTCCACACGCATGTCGTAGTCGTGCTGCAGGATGGGGAGAAAAAAACCCCCCAAAAAAACGGAGAGGGGTCAGATAAATAAACACATAATTTATCAATCAGATTATTGACATGGCCACACAGTAGAAACGGTACAATACTACCCCACTGTCACAGTAGAGTCAGTAGAATCACAGCAGACGCATTAGAAATACAGTAGAATCACAGCAGACTCACCGGGCTGGAGGTGAAGGCGCGGTGTTGCGGCGCTCGCTGCTTGTCTCTGAAGCGAGGGGGCGGAGCCTCATGTGGCTGCAGGGGGGGGTGGTGGTGGTGATGGTAGGCCTGGTGAGGTGGGGGTGGGGGGTGGCTGTGATGGTAGTAGGGGGGGTGGTGGGGGGGCGGCTGCTCCACACCGGGGTACGCCGCCTGATGACAAGTACATGACATCACATTAGATGAAGGTGGTGAAGCAGTTTTTGGAAGTGATGCAGTGAACCACGAGGAGCTCAAACAGGAAGCAACGTGTACGTATCGGCCTACAATACTCAGTCTACAAAACTGTAATATCGCCGTTCCCCAGGGGGCAACGCTGGGCCAGTTCTGTTTAGCTTGTATATTAACACCCTGTCCATTTGTCAACATACAACTGTATGCTGACGACACCGTTCAATGTGTGCATGCGGAAAAAAAAACCTATTAAAATTAGGTTTCTAATTAGTTAAATAATTCACGCTTACACTTGAATGTACACAAAACTTTATATTTTTTGCTGAGGGCTTCTGAATCCCTCCAACCCGATGTTCTTGTTAACAGAGAAAAGACCACAGTGGTGTCTGATTTTAAAGACCTCCATCCTACATTTAAAAGCAGGTTAAAAAAATATCCACAACACCATTAAATCTGGCCAATTTTCAACACAGACCATATTTAACAACAGAGGCAGCCAAACTCTCTATGCATGATCTTTGCTTATATAACATCCTGTTTCACAAGCTACTCTCAAACACTACAAGTCTGAAAACAGTCCCTGTGAAAACAATAAAAACTCTTGATAACACGTGCCTTGTTTCTAAGATGTAACATGGGTTAGCCCCTCCCCCGCTGCGCCAGTTCATAAAGGAGAAGGTTAGCGGTGGTCGGGTAACAAGGGCAGTTAGTAGAGGGGACTGTATTTTACAGTACAGACCCAGTTAGTTTGGACAAACAGAGCCACCACCTACTGTAATAGTTTACCTACTGAACTTTGAGAATCCAATGATGATTTAACTTTCAAACAGAAACTTAAGTCATGGCTTAATGCAAATCACTAACAATCCTACCACCTCTCTTCAGCATTTTACATAATGGTAATGATTTCACATACTTCTGGCACTTTTGCACAAATGCACTTATGCATTATATATTTCTTGCAGTACTTTTATACACTATATTGATGATATTTGGCATTATATTAGTTACAGCCTGCCCCGGGACCACGGATTAAAATGAGCTATTTAGCGGACCACAATGTTGATTACTGTGCACTGTCCCAGGTAAATAAATAAACTGAATAAATAAAAATACCTCTTTTGTTCAGTCTGTCAGCAATAACCGGATGGATCAATAAAAGAGAGTCGTACCAGAGTCTGCCAGGGAGCAGGAGGCCCAACGCTGTGGTGGTAATCCCTCATGTAGTCGTTGTAGGACTGAAACAGGAAGCACAGGTAAACACACAGGTAAACACCTGCGCACACCTGATCACGTCTCCTCAAACTGCTGTGAAACGGCATGCAGCTGGCGTTTACCTACGGTTTCTCTTGTTCAGTGGGCGTGTCAGAGCGGTTATCCAATCAGCAGTGTGGATATAAACTTGCCCCATTAAAAAAACAACAGGGCGTTCAAGTCTGTTTAAATAAAGGTTTGGCCCTGAACACACCTGTCGCTGAGGCTAACACGCTAACAACACACTGCGATTACAACTAGAGCTAACAGGAAGCTATGCGACCATGCTAACAGGATAAAATGAAGCTATGCTAACAGGATAAAATGAAAATATGCTAACAGGATAAAATGAAAATATGCTAACATGCTAAAATGAAAATATGCTAACATGCTAGTGACTCACCCCGTTGAGGAAAACATCGCGCCTCACACTGGAGAAGCGTCTGAAAGCAAGAACAGTTTGCAATTAATGTTAGAATCATTTTTTTGATTAGGTTTTGATAAATAAATCTTTGAGATCTTTTCTTTAACAGTTTCGTATTTAAATTCAGATGTGCAATGAGATTATTCAGTTACAGAAATGTAATGTTTAAAACGTCGGTTTTCTGCAGAAACATGAACTGACTTAATTAAGTTTTTGTTAAAAGTTTTCACACATTCAATTAAACAAAACTCTGTCATGTTTTAATGATTAATGCTGCTGCAGCTCCGCCTACTTCCTGTGACCTGTTTTAGGTAAGTGATGGTGTGCCTCACCTGTCCACCGGCTGGTTCCGCAGGTCCTGGATGAAGCCTGAGAATAAATGAAACTCTTGTGTTAATGTTCCCGGTTTACCGGCGGAGCAGCAGCGACAGATTCCACAGACAGGAAGTCACTCAAACAACTGAATCACTGGTTAAAAACTTCCTACATAACATTTCAGGAAAAGAAACTTCAAACACTGATGTGAAAAAACTTAAAGCAGCACTTCTGTGATCACAGGTCAACAGGTATCGAGGTTTTCAGATTAACGACCTGCTCGCTGGTTGAAGTCGGGCGGACCGTCGGCTCGTGGTCGCTTCCTGCCGTGGAGGTCGTACTCTTCAGGGCGACGCCTACGTAGACAAGTAACAGGTAAGACACACACA